>NC_052508.1:57305440-57589203 GCF_014356525.2 Nilaparvata lugens | reverse complement strand
AAGTGACTTAAGCCGCGTTTACACCTAAGCTATTAACAAAATGATTATTTCTCCGTCCTTATAGATTCTATTAGATTGAACATAACTTATCATACACATGATGAGCATATGTGTTTGTCAATTTCCATTCAATCTAATAGAATCTATAAGGACGGAAAAATAAATATTCTCGATGATTGGTATAAAATCACAAGTCCGCGAGATTTGAAAATTTGATTCTCCCGCTCATTTGCATATTCAACATTTTACCAGTACAACAGGAACATAGAAAAAAAGTTTCACTAAATTTTCTTTGTGTTGCTGGTTGCCTATGCTTAAGTAGTTCAAGGCGTAATAAGCTTGGTAATGCTGAAATCAAATGAGATTTAATGATAGTTTGATACGGTACAAACTCATCTCATTTCCGATATTAACAAATTTCATTACCTAATCTTGTGTTTAGTAGCAACTAGCTGCTTTTATCTATCTTATTTATCGCAAGACACTCGGGATTCATTTTGTACATATTCTCTATTCAAAGCCAGACAAAGGAATAGAGAACCTTTTTTGAATCACTTAAGATTGGAATAGTTTGTAAGAGATTCAGTCTGGGAAAATTGAGTTCACTCGAATTAGTTACATGAAGATAGGAGATGGTGAGTGAGTAGAATGAGACAATTCAAATATAATGAACAAAGGATCGAAAAAAGGAAGATAATTATCAAAAGAAGTTTGACTTGATGCGCAAACATTCTCAAAGAATAGTGTTTGTAACTTCCAATTTGAACGGAAATTCAGTGAAATCAATTTCAGTTCTCTGTCTTGAGATCTGAAGCTCAAACTTTTCTAAAAGGAAATTTTTATCCATTCCACCTTCTTTTCTGAATTGATCTACTTAAATACAACACTACTCACGCGACAAGATATCATTTTTTACTTTCCTTGCCTTATTACCATAAGTAAGGAAAGTATTGCTTTCCGAAAAAAATTAAGGTACCCCAATTTCTAAATTTCTATACGTTTCAAGGTCCCCTGAGTCCAAAAAAGTGGTTTTTCGGTATTGGTCTGTATATATGTGTGTGTGTATGAGTGTATGTGCGTCTGTGTACACGATACCTCATCTCCCAATTAACGGAATGACTTGAAATTTGGAACTTAAGGTCCTTACAATAAGGTCCGACACGAACAATTTCGATCGAATTTAATTCAAGATGGCGGCTAAAATGTTTAAAATGTTGTCAAAAACAGTGTTTTTCGCGATTTTCTCGAAAACGGCTTCAACGATTTTGATTAAATTTATACCTAAAATAGTCATTAAAAAGGTCTTATCTACACTCCTCTTACTAATCGACATTTCATTCTATAATTTACTAATCGATAGATTTTATAAATCATTAGTTGACTAAATAGTGGGTAGGCTATGAATTTGGCAGAAAGCCTATTTTAAGCTATTTAGAAAAATTACTTGTCGATAAAAAACTATATATTACTATACAGTCTATTACTATATTTCTCATAAATCAAATTATAATACGTCCTATTAAAGTAGCCTGCCACTAATTACTTGATTTCATTTGAATAATAAGTAGTTTGGAAAGGGTCAGTTCCGCAAATTTGTTTCAAATTATTGGCCAGAAAGCCTATTTTCATGATATTTTGAAAAGTTACAGAAGATGATAGGAACTAATCTTTTAAAAAAGTGGTTCGATAGTAGTAAATTAGAAAGTAGTAGGCTACCAATTGCACAATTTTGTTTTGGGCCTGTCTATGTTGACGTTGGTGTTCGACAGAGAAAATGTAAATGTCTATCATTGGCAGCACCTCGCTCAGTTAGCGATTGCATTCGTGACGAGGATTTGAATACAGATCCGTTTCCCAACTTGCCTCTTCGAAACATACGCACTGAGCAGTCTTTCGCCAACTTCTTATCTGCCTTCCACACGCACCACATGCCCTTCTCTATCTCTTTCTCATCTGTCCTTGCATCTTATCTCCTCGTCGGTTACCACCATGTTTTGCATTATTCATTTGTTCATCTCACATTTCTATGCTTCGTTTCATTTCGGAGTTGTTGAGAAGTTGTTTCGGAAGCTTGCCGCTCCACATCGTGATGTGCCTCGTCTTTTCCCAGTTGACATTTCCCATCTAGACGACGCTGACGCCGGAGCCGAAACAGACCTGGCGTTTCGATTTGAGCGCCACATTCAGATTGAACAGTGCTGAGAAAAAGACACCACACAAAATGCTTGATCCAACAGTATCTACTTCATGTTTCTGCCACTTCTACCGGAGTTCTAATAGAGGATGATACATCTAACATAGAAAAGAGGTTCTCCGAGTTCTTTTACACTACTATCAGTCTGTTACTATATATGTATTTCTCACAAATTATATTATAATACGTCATATTATATGAGACATTATACATGTTCTACACTGAAACAATATTTCAATACCTAATTTTTAATATTCCAATATCACATGCACTGATTTTCTTAGGCTATGATATAGGTACATATTACCACATTATGAGACGCTCTACAAGGTTTCTATATTAAATCAATATTTCGATATTACCAATTCGTAATTTGGAATATTCCAATATCAGAAGCATATACTGTAAGTCACTTATTTTCCTAGTCTATGATATTACTTAATGATGAATATTATATCAATATTACCTGTCAACAAACTCAAATCTATTATTTTATATCTGAACTATGGTTAGACATAAATCAATACAATAAAGATAATGTTATTTGAGTTTAGTTGGATAACTCAAAATAATGTCTAGTGATGAGATTGGCCATGATTATTCTCTCAAATATATCATTTTCAATTTCCCATGTCAAATACTCCTGTTACTTATATTGTTCCACGTTCCATACTGGATTGTATGGAACAATCTACTATTAAATATTATTAACTACCTATTTTAAGATTGTGCTACCTATCAGATTCATGATAGAGTTCAAAAATTGAATTGAATATTCGACTAGGATGAGTTAATAATAGAAATTGCAAAATACAATTAGTGCTGGATTGACTGTTCAATTCCATCATGGGATTTGAATAATTTCAGTTTATAGAAATTATTTAATCTTTACTGCACCATTTCATTTACTATTCCGAATTCTATAATTTGTATACATACAAGCAAAGTCTGCAAAAGTTGAAGACAAAGAGTTTGTACTATCCTAACAAAGGAATTACAACCCATAATCTAATGCAGAAGTATAAAAATGGAGTACGAATAATGCTGTAAAATCTTGTGAAACTGTTTGGTAATGATAAAACTCATAAAAGTATAGAATTATTATGGGATAGTAATGGTTCATTTGTACAAAAATCTTATTATATTACCCTTGTTTTCTTTGTCTTACATTCATTTTCCAACATATACATTATCTATTTTGTGATAGCATGAAAGTTTATATTGCAAAGGAATCAAAATTCTTGTTGAAGGGCTTAGTCCAAGTCTAAAGACAGAAGTAAGTGTAAGGATACAACTCAGAATATATTGTTGAGATCCATAAAAAAGGAGTTTTGTAGTTCATAAAAAATTCAATCATATAAGCTGCTGGCTCGTCATACAGAACAGTTCATTGTTCATTGTCGGTTTTATTAGGGTTTACTTCAAGAATTGTACTGTATTACAGTTTATTATTCACAGTCAAAGGTCATATTCTAGTCTGTATTACTGAACCATATCAATGGAATTTTGCTACATCAAATAATGATGACAACTCTAAAATCAAAACTTTTATTATCTTTTCCTTGGTATTACAGTCAAGCAACAGCAATCATAGTTCTCAGTTGAGGAAATAGTTTACTGCTCATAAATCCAAATATTTTTATTATTTATACCATAACCATCATAATGCTTTTGAAATAAGATTGCACATGCTCCAAATCTGAAATTATCATGGTTATGCTTGAAGTGAATTGTCATTTATGCTATCTCGTGATGTGAACATCATCAGAGACTTATATTATTTTCTCATCAGAGTATATGCCTACTGCAATTACTAGCTAATTTGGAATTCAACTATTATAATACATTTTCCAATTGCAATAGTGATAAATTTACGCTCGTATTTATACTGAGATTTCCTCATCAGATTACATTGAAACTGCGAGGAATTTTGAATTAAACTGTTGTAGTAAAGTACATCTCCAATCATAGCAATATATTTATTGACCGAGCGAAGTGAGGTCTAAGTTTCAAGTCGACGGTTTTGCATTTTGTCTTTATGTTCCGCATTTACTGCGAAACGACGCAATAGATTTTCATGAAATTTGACAGGTATGTTCCTTTTTTAATTTCGCGTTGACGCATATATATATAAGGTTTTTTGAAATTTTGCATTTTAAGGATAATACAAAAGGAAAAGGAGTCTCCTTTGAACGACAATATTACCGTAAAAATCAGACTTTAGAATTATTCATCATAGATCAGCTGTCGAGTGGATTATTAATTGCATGCGTCATAGCATGCAATTGATATCTCAATGTAACTTGGTAAAAATCAGGTGTTGTGTGGACTATTAATTGCATGCCTCAACGCATGCAATTTCTATGCACTATTGATTCCATGCAATAACGCATGCAATTAATAACTAAAATAACATAGTATTGTCTCTCGACCTTTCTCTGCTTTGAACTCGTGCTGACCTGTTGCCAGTATGTCTTGTAGAAGATTATCTTTTGATGTTAGCATTTCTGATACACCAACCCCAACAGCCATTATCGTTTGCACACCGATATCTTGCCGACACGACATTCAGACAGGATTTACTCTGATGGACAGTATAAGAGGACGCTGTGCTTTATACTGGTCTACTGTTCACAGAACTACTAGTATATTATGCTCTCATGTAAATGTATACTGAGTTTGATAATGATTGGAAGTTCATATTTTTCATATTAATCCCATTCCTTTACTGATTTCATTATATTGACTCGATCAAATCAGAGTAAAATCATAATCGGTTAGTAAAATATAAATCATATCAACTGAGTTCGAAAACCTGGATTTGTGAGAAATGAATGAGAAGCTTCACTTTCTTCCCATGACTTTTGTACGTTAGCAATGATCCCATTTTATGGAGCTTACAATCAATTAAATTGACATCGCTTTCAAAAGCAATTTCCCTGTTTTAGGGGCTCTTAGCAACAAGCAGTTTTGACAAATGACCGAGTCATTTGTTTTGTGACTAGCGTTCTGCGCATGCGCACTAAGAAAGTAGTGGAGATGATAAATATAAAGTTGGACCAGCAATCATCATCGAGAACGCGCCGGACATTCAAGACCTACGACTAGCCCTAATCAAAGGACAGCAATATCTTTCGGCTGCACACTCTTGTACTTTTTCGCCCTTCGGGTCGGGCCATAAACTTGCACCAGACCGGGGCTTAAGCGCATCTACTGATTCCCCAACCCGTCTCTCCACCTAATTCTCTTGATGAAACTTTTCGTCCTGCCGGAACCTAATAGCGCATGTTTTATAGCTTCGAGTCCGTCCTAAGCCAGATAAAGTGGAACTGAGCCGTCACGATCGTCATCTGCCTACCATAATAACCTCTGAGAAGGATGCCATGCGAAAAATCGCCAATATATCCTCGTGTGTACGGTAGTCTTATCTGCACTAATAACTCTCTGTTGTGAAAATCGACAACGTCGACTGAGCACCGTCCAATATGTGGCATCGTCAAATGACAATACATAAAGTTTCTATCAAATCTATTAATCGATACGCTAGCGGTTTTTGTGGCGCACATAAAACATTGTAGAGTTACGAGCCTCCGCACACTTGGAGTCGGAGTGTCAAACTATCCGTGGCGCTTCAAAAATCTCGAAATCTAATAGAAAATTAAATTTCTCCAATTATGACTCTCAAAATGGGAAGAAATATAGATATCAGAAACATTGAGAAAATGGGAAATTTCTAGAAAGATTAAAAAATAAGTAACAAAAATTTTCAATATCAATAGTTTATTGAACAAATAATGATTCCATTCGTATACATAGATAATTCATGCTGCAGCGTCAAGAGTAATATTTATTGTTAAAGATTTCTTTCCATTGTCGACCAATCAATTTTATTGATAAACTGATAAGTCTTTCTGATTCTCAGAAGGCCAATTCAACTGAAATTCCTCCTCTTTATCAAAAAATTCAGTTGAACTCCAGTTTAGGTGGATTCTATCGAAAAAATTGATGCAAACATGGGAAGAAAATGTGCTAGACGGCCCTTAGGCAATCACAAAATCTTTTCATTGCTTTCTTCTTCCCATTAAAATTTTCGGTCTCAAAATTTTATAATTTTTTTCAAATTTTGGAATTTTTTAATTAATTGTGATTGATTTAATTTAGTGTAGAAGTATTTTTTTAAATTTAAAAATGATTTTTGTGTGTTTTGAATTGTAAATTGAGTGTGCAATTGATGAATGTTGTGACACATAACCCAGCTACATTTGGACTGTTGTATAAATTAAAATTGGAACCGTTTTGGGCTTATAAGCCTGTGCTACTTTTCTGTAAGATGTGTAATTATTCTGAATGATTGAATGATTGAATTACTTAGATAGCACGGCACGAATATTTAGTCCCACTAACTACAAGCATAGAGAAAATTATAGTATAAGAATATCATAAGACATGGTATAGGTCGGTTATGTTGCAAATTTCAAGCCGATTACTGTCGTGCTATTGTCCATTATTACTGTTTCGACCGGGTGATGGTGTAAGAACGGCAAAGTATGAGGGTCTTCTAGCGTCACATAGCTTCACGAAAAAAAATAGTAGGATTATCGGCTTGAGTGAAAAGTGAAATTTGGAACATAAACGCCCTATTTCATGAGATATCTTCTAATACTATCTTTCTCTATGTTAAGCAATTTAACTGCAATGCTAATCAGCCCAAAATGTTCACTCTTCAATATAGTCCCAAATTATTATCATCCATCTACTCTGAATGTGCAATACCTGTACCTGTATAATGATGAACAACTAGTTGATGAGAACAATGAGCAGTGAAATAACACCTAGTAGAAGCTGCAGCATTGTCATTACTAGGTCAGTACTAGTAGAACAGAAGCAGTTGAAGCACGTAGCGATCTCAAATAGAGCAGAATGTTGTTTAGTTGTCTTCCGACGGCAAATCATAAATTTTGACCTCGGTTTCGGACCCTTATACGCTTCGACTTTTCTCGGTTTCATTGTGACTTTTTTATATTTGGAGCTGAATCGTTGCACAAGAAATACTAGAGCTGGAAAGCTAGAAATGTACTTCCTCCTATAACATTTATCAGTCAATATAAATTCACTTCTCGACCTTACTACTTCTCCTCAGTCCACGCCTTCCATAAAATAACTTACCGAGAGAAAAGGAGAAAAATGCCGTCAGTGTGCTCTCGGAAAACTCCATGACATTTTTCCACTTGATGCCCGACGCTGTAGATTGTACAAGACAGTAAATAATTCTCTGCGCAGATAAAATCAATGGCGGCCAATACGGATTCAAGCTTCACTATAAATGTTCGAGTATCATCACTTTCCTCCTTTCATTCTTAACATTCCCGTAAAACTCCTACCGTTAAACTCTTACGATTCTTCCAGGCGGCTCCAAATAGCCGAATTTGAAATGAATACAACGTGGAAAATGATGGTGCTTGAATTAAACTCTTACGACTTTTCCAGGCGGCTTCAAATACTAGAATTTGAAATGAATACAACGTGGAAGATGATGGTACTCGAATGAAACTTCAACCAATTTCATGAAGAACAAAGTGCACAGAATCTATGCTGTCTTATAGATACGATTATTTCGGTGGATTATAATTTCTGTCAAGCTATGTCAAACCATGATTTGATCTAGAAAGGTACTGCATTACCTAATAATATGAAATGTAGCCTCCGTGTTGTTTAGTCAATAATCTGTCTATGATGCACTTGTTTTCCAACCAACTTGTTTCACTATTGGTAATTGGCAAACTGTTGGCTCCGTGGTCGCAGTGATATGCTATCGCTTAGATAAGTAAAGATTCACGCGTCTGCTCTCATGTTGTACAGCCGGGGAATACACCATGTCTGACATTCATGCAGTGTTCCGATTCCACTCCGATCCGATCACGGATGACAATGGCTAAGAATGATGTATATCACGAAAGTCCGTTCTGTGATCTGTCCCACCACCGCTTCTTTAAAAAATTGAATAATGATTATAATACATATTAATAAAAAATAGAATTGAAAAGTCCTGTTAGAAAATAACTTGCCAGGTGGTTTGGACACACCTAAAGCTGTACGTCCAATCATTTTTCATCATAATCATCCTCTAAACCCACGCAGAAGCTTGAAGCCCAGGTGGGCATCACCCTCAGCAAAACCAAACAAGAAAACAGATCTTCATATCATTCAATAAGTAATAATTGAATAATCTTATTCCTAAAGTTATTGTTTGCTATTTTTTTAAGTCTGCTATTTCTATACTTCTTATGTTACCTGTCCGTTTCGACCGATAACGATCATATTGGCTATGATACTTATGTTGATTGCGCTCCGGAATAATTAAGTGGATGTTTTTCCAAACCAGGCTCTCAGATTCGTCAGCCAGGATATTCTAAGCACTAATAAAGATTTTTTGAGATAAAACATATAGGAACAATAGAAGTGAACATATTGAAAGATAAACCGTGTAGAAATTGAGAAACTTCTGATCACAACCAAGCGCTTTCTCACTCGAAATGGATTTTCATCGCGCAAGTTGTTGAATTGTGGTAGAAGCAGATGAAGGAGCTAATAACGTCTAGCCAGGAAATTATGTTCAACTGCAAGAAAACCAGAAAGAGGCAGAGGAATGAGGAGGGGGTGAGGAGTAGCGGTGAGGGGAAAGGGGTTAAGAAACTGCTGCTGAAAGTAATTCCACTAGCGGTGGTTAATGGTAACATTTTTATTTTAATTTCACCACAAAGACCATCATTAATATGTCAAGGAGACCCCGCTCCCTAACCATCAGCCAGTTGCTTTGTTTCTTTGCGACCTCTCACAACCCGATGACTTCATTTACTTTTATTGTCTGCTCAACACAATGAAATATGCTCCAGTAAGGATCTGAGTATGCAACTGAATGCAATTCCAGATCCCAACAGCAGGATGAATCTTGTGGAAAGACTGAGAACAATAATGAAGATTTGAGATAATGAGAAGCGCAATGTCTCATCATGCTCAAGAAATGTGCTTTCCATCTGAGCAATCATGTCAGTACTGTCAACACTGGCTTAGTCTTAGCACTGTGAAAGTAACAGGATCTGGACCCTGGAATCAAAATAAAATTTTCATGGTAATACATTTTGTGACATACTTTTCCAATTGTTCTTTCCTAGCAGAAGGCTTGGAATTTAGTAAGAAGGACGACTTGAGTGAAATAGTCAGCAAGACATTTTCATTTCTCAGCATTGGACATGATGCCAGCGAACAATTAATTAGGTCACCATATATTTAGTGTCAATCTCTGTTTTTCCTTTACTTTAATCTGAAATTTGCAAATCTCCCCTCTTACTATCTTATCCTGTACTGTTGTATAACATATATGATAGGTTCTAATAGAATATTCTTTTTCATCTGCACACAACATAATTCATTAACAAATCAGTTTTCACATAACTTTATGTATATAAATCTATAGTGTGATTATAGCCGATCATTGTTTAAGTAATTATAATTTATAAATAGACATTTTTCTCAAGTGTTAAGTGCTACGCAAATTGACTTAAACTGTATTGCACACGACCCTCCTCACACACAGACTCGTTCTAGGTGAGGAGTATTATTCTTTCAAATTATTGAAAAGCAAGCATTTCAATTGTTTATAACATTTTGATTTTTGTGAATAAAAACGTTTTTCATTTCATTTTAAAGCCATAGGAATAATATAATGAAAGACTTCTCAAATTATGAAGAAACATTACAGTTTATTACTCGTAGATTAAGAAAGAACTTTTTTCCCTTGTAACAAATTATCAATTTCTCAATACATCTTGGTTATCAATACATCGATACTATAATAATGTAGAGATCTGGCTTATACACGTACGGAATAGGAAAATTATGTTTAAAGCATCATCACGTCTGAACTACTGGACTGATTAACATGAAACTGCACATAGATTCTTAATTAATCGAGGATGGTTATAGGCCTATTTTCAGTTCGCCAGATCCTCAGTGCGTCCAGTATGTCAAGTCGATTAAGTTTTTAATTGGACCCTTGCGGAGCATGGGTTACCTGCTAGTTTATCATTATAATATGATGGAATAGTTTGCTTTTGTCCCCACCTCTATGGTGGAAGAATATCTTAATAATATTGATATCAGATTCCTTAGTTCATATCTTCACAACTTGAAGAATGCTTCATCAAATTGACAAAAACCTAGTCAAGCACATTGTAATTTGTAGTAGTCAAGTTTAATATTTTAGATATTTACCTCTTCAAAGTAAATTGACTTCTTCTAAAGAAGTAAAATATTACTCTCGATAATTTGTCTTTGAGAATAGTCCGGATTTGAAAAAAATGAATAAAAAAAAATAAATATTAAGAAATAATTACCGTATATTCCATGAATGACATTCGTATAACATATTCAAAACAAACAGTGAGTTTTGCTAATGAAAGCGTGATTCACTAAAACTGGAAAGAACTGAAAGAATTCAGAGGTGCTGATAGAAATACGTTGACGACGTATCAATGAAACATTGTTATTATTCTATGTTCTTATCATATTACGACAATAAATTTACGGATGTAGAGTAAACGTCTAGCGGAGCAAGGCCAGATAAAAAGTTAAATTTTGGTGGTGAGATTCTCGGTTGAACTTTGAAGCTGACAGTAGCTTCTGTGATAAGCAAATCACAAACCTGGTGATTTTTATCTCGATTGTTAAATTTTTTATGACATGAATAAGCAGATAATTGACAATGGGTCAACTTATGGTATGATTCAATTTTTCATATCTCCCTTCCACATTTCCTATAAATATGATTCTCATCTCCAATTGAAACATAACCCAGCTTTCATCTGGTAAGTAAACAACTTTCTATTCTCTTTTTGCTTTAAGCAAGTCTTTTGGATTATACTCCAATATCGGGGCACCGAGCTTCGCTCGTTATTTTTATTTATTGATAAACAGAACACAATTCTCTAAAATGATCGTGTTTATATTTCACAGCTGGCTGGCTATACGTCATCTTATGAATTTCGGGGATGCGATATTTTGATTTTCCACAGAATCACTCGCTTACTTTTTACTATCCACAGACGATGAAAGTCTCAGCTGTTTCAGCCAAGGATGAATTATCCTTTTCAGCGAGTTTTCCAAAGGATGAGAGCTAGTGCAATCGAATTTTTACATCATAAACCTACTATGTTCCAAATTTCGTGAAAATTTTCGAGAAAACCGTTAGAACCGTTTTCGAGATCCGTTGAACTTAAATAACCAGATATCCTATACTATTAAACGAGCAACTTCTGTTTATATGTTTATATGTTTGGATGTTTAGATGTTTAAATGTTTATATGTTTGTATTTCACATGATCTCGAAAACGGCTCTAACGATTCTCACGGAATTCAGAACATAGTAGGTTTATAATATAAAGACTTGATTGCACTAGGTCTCATCCCTGGGAAAACTCGCTGAAGGATACTAAAAGGATAATTATTATTCATCCTTGGAAAAACAGCTGATAATAATTATTCCGTCGTCTGTTGGTGATGAAGGGAGTGAGCAAGTTCATGTGTGTGGGACTGTGTCAAAATTATGACTCAGCTGTTGAACTTTTGTAATCATTCAATTAGGTTGCAAAAAAGCCTGGTTATTTTCAATCCTGATTAATTCCAGTAGATCCATCTTTTTGAAATGATCGTCTCTGATTTGGTTCACGTGGAGTTAATCAGTATTAAGAATTTAATCGGATTTTGTGCAACTGGGCCTTTGTGAGGGAAATTTTTGTACTCCTCTGGGAATTAATCTCAATTTACTGTGATTGGATAGAACATTTCTGTATGAATGTTATTATAATTTCTTCTTTCGTAATAAATTTTTTATGCTTTTGTACTCCAGAGCGAAGTTCGGTCCCCGATATTAAATATAAATAAATAACCAGATATAAAAATACAGAAATTGCTCGCTTAATATAATAGGAGGATTCTACTTGTGTGACTCAGTATCACCTATTCTATCTCAATTTCTAAATAAGTTTCATTTCGAACCAATTTCATTTATTCACACTCACCTATCAATCGATTCCAATAGACGATCATTTGAATGTATTTCTATTAGTAAGATAGCAGCTGTGGTAATAATTGATTCCCATAGTGAGGTCCACATTATAATGGCAGTGTTTAATTAGCAATGGTATTGCTATCCTTGTCTATCATTCAACAAAGCGGATAGCGCTATCTCTTTCTCGCTTTGCTCTGTTGCCAGATCGTCTTTTAACAATGTAGAATTAATAATTAATTAACAAAATATTTCATCTTAGTTATGGAAATTCATTATGAAATTATTTTAAAATATAATTTCTTGTTTAATAAAATATAGTTGATTATTTTAAACGAGAATGAATCATTAATACTGTATTACATCAATAAACCTGGATCAGCTACCGTCTATAGAAGGCATTGACAAGACAGAGGATCGGCAAGGTTTTTCTCCTTTATTTATCCACTGTCATTTTAACATGGATCTCACATTATAAACATATTCAAATATATATACATACTTTTCCAAAAATTGTTTAACCCTTTCTACGGGTGAACCGAGATCACGTTGCTTAATTAAGCTGTGCTATTAGTAGTATTATTCAGTACTTAATTATACATTCAATTCCACTGTCCTTGAAAAATAACTAAGAAATTGTAAACTGTGGTATATTACAGTACAAATCGGAATGGTAATTTAAATAATGAATTAGTCCAGTCATAATCACAGTTACATTGTTGCTTGCAAAATGTATTGCAGTTCTAGTGGAGTTGCTTTGATATTGTAGCTCTTATATCTTCTCTTAATCTTCCAACTCTCACATATATATAAAATTTTCAACCGTACTTGTTAACTATTCTATTTTATTCAAAGTCTAATCGATTTCCATTCTATTTCAGTGCATCTGTTCTATATCGTGCTACAAGTAGCGAACCATAACCAAACCTCATAATGGGCAAGGAAAGGACCACCGTCAACATCACCCTCATTGGACATCTGGCTTAGGCCTGAAAGTAAGTAAAATCCAGCATAAAAATAATGGAATCCATAATCCGTCTTATAAGATTGAATTCATGGCTTAATTGTTTATATATTGTTTATATTTGCTCGTTTATATGAGTATTGAAGAGCGTAATTGTATTTTGAAAAGTGAAAGTGATATAGCCAACATTTTGATTTGGACAGTGTGGTATAAATTGGAAATGGGACAGTTTTGGGCATGAGCCTGTTGTGCCTTTCCTCATGTTAAGTATTTGTACACAATGTGATAAATAAATGAAGTAAATTTTAATAATATTGTTGTACTTGCATGGTCCATTTGTTGGTAGAAATGGAATTTCAAAATGTAATCGGAAGGAATGATTAAAATTCACTCGTCAGATTGGGGAGAATTGCACTAATGATACTTTATATTGATCTTTTTTCAAGCCACTTTGTGAAATTCTCACGATATCAAATTTAAACTAGACTCATATAAGTGGGATTGAGCTAACTATCTCGAATCCTAGGATTGGATCTTAGATTTATATGAATTCTAATTATTGACTCTCCATCACATGCTTGCGTTGAGATTAAAGTATTCATTCATCTATTGATTTTCAATTTGAGAATTGGAGAATTTTGATAGGAGAATATTCTAGTAGAGGTAGAGAAACAGTTTATAGTTTTTCTCCATTTCCATTATTATATCAAGGAATTTAGGAAACAGTGAATTATAGAACTGAAGTAAATATTATTGAAATTAATATCAATATCAACTACATCACAAATTAGAAAAATTTGTTGGTTATTTCTTAAATTTGTATTGTGGTAATCCAAGTTTGTACAAGCCAAAACAAAAGTTCTTCCAACTACAGTATATTGCAACTGATGAATGTATAACTCAATTTTTCTTATAATGAGAATCGTATACCAGTTTTTTTCACTTACACAAATCTCGAGTGACTAATAGAGAAATTAACTTTCATTATATTGGTTGGAAGTATTTGATAGTCAGAGGAATTTTACTTAGATGATTACTGTAATATATTTATGAGTTCTGATAGTTTCATTTTTCTCTTTTTCCACAGAATGGATTCTTCTAGAAGATTCTACTCCCTCAACGACTGAAAATGGATTCTGAACTTCAAACTTCTTGGACAGGACTATCAAAATAAACTATTGAACAATGATTTTCTTGCAATGCATGAATTTATCTTACAGCTTCAAATTTAAAACCGATCAAACAATTTACAATCAATAATGTACTTTTTGGCAACTTATAAATAAATTCCACACTTTCAAAACAAATAAGATCTTCTGCTCTTATTCAAATTCTCCATCATTTCAACTAACTCATCTACTACACTAGTAGTGTACACTACTCCACTACTACACTTATCTACTCATCAACTATTTATTACACTTGTAATTAATAGAAAGTCAATTGTTGTACTTCTGCAATTTGGAAATACTCTAATGTTGAGAGAGAGTTTCTATAGGAATACAAAATATATCATATTCCAAATATCAATAATGATAGGACAGCAAACAATTCTAGCCTTTTAAAGAGGAATTTCTCTGACTAGACTTATAACTCAGATGTTGAAAATTGCTGTCCTTGTTTTACATTCATAAAGGGTAAAAGAATGATAGAAGAAATCACGATAATAAGTAGTAGTTAGAAATCGCCGTTGTCACACTCGACGTTGTCATTATCGTTGAGAGATAGTATAGTTTTGTGGCAATAGTTATAGTTACTGAACTAACAGAGAAATAGGACAAAAGTTACCTAAGTGATTTTTGTCAAGATGTATCCATTACTGAATTAATTATAAAAGAATCATTCCAATCGGAAGTTAAAACGATAAAAATATATAAAGGATACAGTGAATTCCATTGGCATCTTCTTGTTGATGACTGTGAATTATTTGAAACTGATAATTGTGATATTGCAAAATAATCTATGTGACTAACTTAATTTTGTGGCAGTTATTGATCTGAATTGAAGTATATCTACAATAATCTGTCAATAAAAGTAACACTGTAATTCATTGAAATTGCCATTGTTAAATAGAACAAAATAATAAATTCTAAAAATGTATAAAAATGCAATGTCTGTGAAGATTTGAGATTGATACGACAGGACTGATTTACAAGAAAGTGAGTGAGAGAGTGAATGATATGGACAGAAATATTCCTACTCATCGCTTGCCATCACGCTTCTTCAAACGAGTGCAGCAGCTATCATCACTCATATCAAATTTCATTTTATCTCGCGCACGCGCTTTGCTCTTATAAATTGCAATTGCGTTCAAATGAAGACGATTCAAGTCACAGCAATCTTTCCAGCCACACTCCCCCTCACCCTCCTCCCACATTATTCTTCTTCTTTTCCCCTCGATTCACAGTATTAAGGAATAATGAAATTTCCTAGAATAGACACCATGAAAATCTCTTTGCTGCGCTCAGTGGTTACAGCAGTAGAAAATTTCCAACGCGAGGAAAGATCTGCAAGGGCAGAGCAGCCAGCCGTAAAAACCTCAAACTCCCATTTCTATTCAAATTCCAAATTTCAAAATCAACTACCGGCAAGAATTTAATTTAAAACTTCCAACTTTTCCGCTGCTCTCTCCCCCACCCGCCGTCGCAGCATCCCATCTTTTCCAGATCATTTTGCCGACTCCCTTATCAAAATTATTATCACGATCGTAATCACTATTTTCTCCATCTTCATCACTGTGGTTTCAAAACTTTCGCCTCATCGAGAAACGCCCTTTCCTCACTTTTTAAATATACATTGCCAAATTCTTCAACTTCCCCACTTGCGTATTATCACGACGACACGAATTTATACTGTCATGCATAATAAATTGAGAACAATAACACTTATCTATCCTTCTCTTGAATCTCATTTACTCCCCCCATTTCTCTATACAGCGTAGGAATACAATTTTGTGCTCCATATCATTGGCTAAAAAGATAAACATGATCGAGACGATGAAAAATTTGTTGTGCAATCATATTATTGTTAAATGTGTAGAATGTTTGTAGGATAATTGAAATTTCAGGACTTTGTGTTAGAGTCCAATACGAGAAGAAATGATAACGTACTCACCTTATGAGATACTTGCCAATATTTTGCAACTCTGCTGTTCCGTGTAATTTTTGGTTACAGAGTTTCCGTCGAGTAGAAAGCTTGAATCAATTATTGAATACTTTTTTAAAATTTGATTTGATTTGATTTTGATTTGACTTTATCTGTACCTTATCACTGTTTCTGTACAAATACAGATATAATCAGCTGATGATGCGCGTCTTCGTGGCGCTCAAGTATGTACGCAGCTATTAAAGTATCAGGTATACTTAATTCTGATAGACAATATCAAGCAAGAATACAGATTCAGATCAAGAAGTACACCCTTGATAGGCGGTGGTCTCATGGAGGATTTTGACAAACTTCCTTGCATGAATCGATTTCAACCATATTTATATCCTTCCTGACATATTACCCGTTCATCATAGGCAGAGGGAAACAACCCCAGAGATTGTATGTTGATATGGAGGACCCTGACGCTCTCTCACCAGCCACTGTTGATGTTGATGTGGTGGACGATGAAGCTCTCTCTCTCACCACTCCAGAGCAAGAGCCAACAGCCAACAACCAACTGATGAGGGCTCAAAGTCGTCAAGAAATGCACAAACAGCATTATTCATCGCTTGAACGAGATGCAGTGCCGCAGCCTACTGTGGTTGCTCAACAAAGGCTCGGCGCTTAGCTGAAGGGCTTCGACTCTCCCTCACCTGTCTAAACCTTCCTCACCAATCTAAGCGCCAAGTAAACACACCAACCATCAACTTACTGCTTTCGCTGAAGAATTTTCTATGAATATTCCACTCTGATTATTATAAGTATTATATTATCCGACGCAATCGTTGGAATACTTTCCGTGTACTAAACTGTAATTTTGAATAAACAAGAAATGTACCAACTTCTAATTAGTATACAGTACTTTTGATGTTATAAACAGTGAGCTACTTAATGTAAACTGAATGGAAGTGTTCCAAATTGGTACATTATTCATTATTATTTATTAATACAATATTACAAACCTTACAGCTGTGACTGGGATAGAACAACAGACTCAGCCGTGTGTTAATCCTCACTTTGTTGAGCCAAGTTTAAGAGTCGTTTTATTCATCTTTTAAATTCTGACTGGCTACTCTCTTACTTTTGAATTTCCCACTGGAATCTTTGTCATTGAATATTTATACGCTAACCATGATAATGATGGACTTATCAACTGAACAAGCCTGAGGTGTAACAAATAAATAATGATTTCAAGATTATGGGAGTCAGATGAGTTTTGATGTTGATTATGATACGATTATGATAGATTATTTTCCCATTGTCACGATATTCTCCGTTCAAGGATCTAAAATTGGAGCTTTTTAACATCTGATATCGCCAGATGCTTCAAGGAGATTAATACAAGATGGTAGCCCAACGTGGGGCATATAACACCATATATGACAATATTCTAACCAACGATGGAAAAATTATTCAAATGATTAATTTTAATTGAACAACAGTTTTGGTAATTCAGTTGCCAAGGTTTGGGTTCAAGAAACTAAAAAGCATGATCCACGAACAGTATAGCATTCTCCGGGGTCTTGAGAGCTTGACAGCTCTGCATTTACATTAAACAATGCTTTTTAATGTTGTGTGTTGAGAAAAATTCATGAAAAAATTATTTTGATATTTTTGAATACATGATAATATTAACTAATTAACTATACAAATTCACTTGTCTCTCATTCATATACAGTAGGTACTCTATCAGCGTACACGTTCATATTACAGTTTTCAATCAAATAACGATTGATTCCTTGAAGGGATGCATTAGCTATACGGAAATAGTTGAAACAACTGATATTCATTACTCATTTCCTTTGAAAATAAAATAGTTAATCTTTGCATACCCGTTTTATTAATGGTGCAGTACATAATAAAATATTAGAGAGCTTGTCCAGGCCATGAGGTTGGTTGACAATGAATAGCATTCGTTATGAACCAACTCAGAGCATCCCTTTCGGTATCGTATAACATAAAACTGACTGCAAACAGTCATTACACTAAAGCAAGCCGTTATACTTCACATGCCATTTTACTTGATGTCAGAATTAGTTTGCCAGAAACGCTTCAGTTAGAAACAACATTTGCCAGTGACATTTCAAACTACAGCTCTAAACTACAAACATACCGGACTGGAAGGAAAGGACAGGGTGGTGAAGAGGAATGATGGTGAAGCTACATGCGCAGTTATGATTCTGAGCTCCCCTTAACTTACGCACCAATTAATCGTGCTGATTACAAGGGAATATTCATGATCTCCATTTGGCTACAGCAGACTGCAGCAGATATGAACAATTGATCTTAGTGTGAATACTCATTTAGGCTACATCTATTGCAGGGGAATAAGGCCTATTTATCAGTTAGTTTGAGGCAAAATCCACTGTGAAAGGTATTATTTATGAGGATTATGCTGTACCATAGGGTCATGTTACCATTAAGATCTATTTGTCCATGATGATCCATCTCGATTTGTCAGCGCTATTCATGATGCTCAAATAGTGTAAGAGATATTAAAAAATGCTGTTGATGACTTGGGAATCAATAGATCAGTTATAAATTGAACGAGCGTCAGCAAGTCAAGGCCAAAATCGTAGTCCCTCTGTTTTATGTTCTACAATGACTTTAGAACGCTTTCATCAATTAGCTTCACATTTCCAACACATATTCTTAGAACCATTATACAGATCGATTATGTTGGCTAACGAAATTGACTCACTTCCGCGTCTTTTTTGAGGGTGCAACACGATAACATTGAAAGTGCATAAAAAATACTATCTAGCTTACTGCTGATTTGTATTTTGGAAGCTATCACACAGACAGTTCATCATTCTTGCGCCGACGCAAAAAGTGTCAAGTCTTGAATTTTGATTCTGACTTATCTAACCATACGGAGTTAACGATGAAGGTCTATTGAGTCACATATAATATTAATAATTACAAGTTGCGGTTTTCAAAATCAGTACAATAGTTCATGAGTGAGTTTTTCAGTGCCGGGCGCTGAATAGTTTAATCTCGGTCATCCATCGGAAGTTAAGACTCAGAATTGTTCTAAGATGTACATATACGACCCAGCAGCTGGTGCAACCTACTTGCAGAATCGAGAATTACACCAGTAGGCGATCCAATCCACCAATCAGGAGAGAGTTTGAGGAGTTGGGAGGCGTGGCTTGCTGTAATTGGTCCGTCATTCTCAAGCCAAGATTTTGACAATCACTATCATTCTAGCTCTCTTGTACACACACTTTCTTTCTGTTCAAGTAGAGTGTTAATTATAAGGATATTCTTGAGTTTTATTTACCAAGAATTACCAATTACCCATACAGAGTAGCCTATGAAGTTATATTCATTCACATTATAATATTCTTGTAATAACTATTTTTATAGGGCTTTTTCAATTTTTAATAATCATTATAAGAAAATTGCTGGTTCCCTTGAAATTTATTGAAATTGAACACGATAAGTTCCGACACATATGTCTTTCTCAAATATTGTGACTATTACAATTATTATTGTTGTATTTGAAGATCAGTACAATAGACATGAGGGAGCTCTCCAGCAAGTACGGCTCAATAATAATATATTATTGGTGAACTAATTTTCTTGATTATTAACTGACAACTAATTTTGGATAACTGGATGATCCTTAGTTTTATCAAACAGGATCTTAGGAATACTCTATTTCTATTTCTTTTATTCTATTCCGATCCTCTTTGATTTGATATTAAGTTGTATCATAGAGAAAGGATAAGCGTAAGTCTATTTGTCTCTGGTTGTATGTATTCTAAAGTGTCCAATTTTCTGCACAAGCTCTTGATCACCTACCAGTAAGATAAACCATCTCATTCAAATCACTCTTCTTCGATAGAAATTTGTTAGAACATCAGAATTCTATTTTTACTTTCTATTCGTTCATATTATGTTATTCTACTTCTATTATTTCATAGTTCTAATACAGAAATATATGTGGTTAGCTTCTTATTATGGGTAGAACATAAATTTCTAAAGTAATAGGATTTTTCTTCAAGCATTTCAAATGGTTAGCAGAGAATAAATTTTAATATTGATGTGCAGCTGGAAAAATTCATTCTTACGAGTTTGTCCCGCCTTCAGAACTTTCCAAGTTATGAAAATGATAATATCATCGATCGGATTCATTTATTTATCGCGCTCGAACTCCCAAGTGGACCAATTAAGCTGTTACAAGCAACTAGAACTCGTTACTGGAGGCGAGAAAACGGCTGAGGCACGCGCATGCACACGATAAGGTCACAAGATCTCCGAATAGTGGAGATCGAATTGTGGTGAGTATACTGTGAGGTGACCTCATTCCTTTCTCCCTCACTCACACTGCCAGCAGCCCTCCTCACTCCTCTACTCACTCACTCACTCATAGCAACATTGTACACAAACAAGCTGGAAAGAGTGCAATAAGGACAGAATGGAATATACTCATGTGCCCATAAGTGTCAATTAACGTTGAAAAATGAAACTAAGGCACCAATGATGATACATGGCCTGACGTCGTCTTCCTATTCTGTTCTGCCTTTTCTCGGCGTTGTTTCTATTTTTTACAGCTCCAAACATGTATTTTCCTCCTTCTATGCTGCCTGAATTGTAGAAGCATTATCGCTAATCACTGAAACGTGAAAAATATAATGAACAAGAGCTTTGTGAGTATCCAACACTGTTAATTTGTAGCTTACAACTAGGTGGGTCGTAAAAATCCATCCTTATTGAAATAAAAGAGCTTTGTTACAAAGAATTTGTAGGTTAATTTTATCAGTCTGCTAAGCTTAAGAACACTTCTTCTGACAAGTATTAACACTTATTGCATACTATAAATTTACATTTATCATTACCAAATTCAATCATTGATTTTTTACAGTCATCCGTTGAACGTAAATTGTATTTCCAAATGTAGATTCAGAGCAAGAAATAGTTTACTTACAAAGTTCAAATTTTCAAGTGCATGACCAAAATATTCATACCTTTTACAATAACAACAGTTGTTATACCTAATTCATGTGTCTGTCATCTATACTACTTGACTCTACATACAATAAACTATTCTCATTCTTGTAGTATTTTTATGAGACCTCCTTCACCAGCGTCAGCTTTCTTAATAGAAGTTATATTATAATAGAGATCTCTCCACAATTAACAAGTACATATTATCCAATCAATTGAGAGAAATCGAATACATTCCTCAGTTATTTTAGCAGTCATTCAAAACTATACAGAAATCAAGTACTGAGTATTGAGTGTGTAATACCACTGGTTAGTGATTTCAGTATAGTTTTGAATGACCGTTAAAATTACGTTTAAATGACCATTAAAATTTCTGGTTACTGTAATACCACTGGTTAGTGGTTTGTGGTATCACAGTAACCAGTAATTTTAACGGTGATTTAAACGTAATTTTAACGGTCATTCAAAACTATACTGAAATCAAGCACTGAGTATTGAGTGTGTAATACTACTGGTTACTGGTATTACACTCATGTTCGTAGTCAATATCTTGACTAAGATATAAACGAATAGATTGATTTCTCTATGGTAATACTGAAGTATTGAGTTGAAATTCACTGTGATATAATGTAAACAGACCTACTAGGATACGTATGTCTACTAACCCATTCTCGTATGGGTTAGTACGTTGATCACCAACGATTTCCATTCAAATGTGTAGAAATTGTCTGCGCCCATTCTACACTGAGCATTGGTGCTGTCCATGGCGATTGTTTAGACGGGCGCGCTTCAGAAAGCAATAACGGCGACGCCTGTCCATGTGAAAAATGTTATGATGCCTGTTAAACTTAGTGCCCTTCCAATTTCATTATAGCGCAACGGAGAGCGATTCGAGAGCATCTCAATTTGGACAAATAATGCAGACAGGAATTGTCCGGCCAGAGGAATGTCGCTATTAGAATACAACTTTATTGCTCATGCATAGGCAACGCAACGCAACACCCATACAGCCGGAATAAATGAGAAGAGCCTTCTCACTGATGCTGCTGCTGCTGCTTATATTGTGCACCGCGTTAGGCGTCCATCGTAATGGAGTATTATTCCAAGAGTTTCTCTGCTCCCCTCAATAATTCAACAGACTTTCAAATAATTTATGACGCAACACATCTAGAAAGCGCCACATCAGACGTTCCAATGAACTGTTTATCAGAGTGAAAAGTGCTGAGAAAATAGAAATGAAAATTATCTCCGTTCCCCCCCATAATAATAACACACATTGATTCGTAATAGAAGTATGGATGAAACAATACTTTATTAGAAATATTACAATAAACGTTGTATAAAATATTTCAAATACAAGAAATGTATGGATGAGGCATTATGAGCTAGTAGTTTTCTAATTAAAAAATACATAATTATATTATTGACCGAGCGAAGTGAGGTCTAAGATTCAAGTCGACAGTTTGGCATTTCTCTTCATGTTTAAATGTTTGAATGTTTAAATGTTTATTATGTTTTTATGTTGCGCATTTACGGCGAAACGCGGTAATAGATTTTCATGAAATTTTACAGGTATGTTCCTTTTCAAATTGCGCGTCGACGTATATACAAGGTTTTTGGAAATTTTGCATTTCAAGGATAATATAAAAGGAAAAAGGAGCATCCTTCATACGCCAATATTACCGTAAAAATCAGACTATAGAATTATTCATCATAAATCAACTGTCTAGTGGACTATAATACTACCCGTTCAAAAACATCGAACATCTTGAAAATGTATCTTTCCATTAACGTTAGTAGACAGTTGACTATAATACTACCCGTTCAAAAACATCGAACATCTTGAAAATTGTATCTTTCCATCAACGTTGTAGACAGTTGCAGCCAGACCTGATAACAGCGCTCACACTCACATTCCGGGATGACACGTCACGGTACGATATAGGACAGAAAGCTCTATGTTTATTTAGGATTTTTTCTAGACATTTTTAATTAATAAATTATTTATTAATTTTTGAGAAAACATAACAACAGGTCAATGTAACTCACTGAGCGCGAGGTCTACCGTTCACAGAGCTTCTAGTATTGATGTAGGAAAATTTTGTTACTTATGCCTGAGTGATAATTCATCAAGAGATCATTCTTGGTGGAGCTCCAATCCCGACCGGAATAATAAATACCTAGGCTCTCAGCAGAATAAGCTTAGAAATAGTAGTTGGCTGATTCTAACAATTGTGTATTTCTTCTTCAGGATGTAAAGGTTCAATTGTTATGCTCCACCTCAATCTTTATTCTATACTTTTTAACATAATGTAGGTCACTAATAATCCAAAATTTTCAGTGGTTTGAATTTTTAATCTGCCAGAAAATAAAAGCACTCTGATTTTTGTTGTAGTGTCTTTATGCTTTTAGATTTTCAGGTTCCTATTGTTAGTGTCTCTCAAATATTATAAATAATGTGAAGATGGAGGAAAAACCTCTTACCAATGTATAAGATCGTTTTCATTACCTCAAGTTAACCGAGTTCTGATATTGAAAAGGTTTGGAAATTAAATTGACATCATAGGATCTTGCCTTACACAAAGTGATAAGAATTTTCATTTTGTGATGATGTTGGCGAAAGCTTAATGTTCTGTGCAAAACTGAAGTCACCAGGTCAAGTGATGGGCCGTGATACCCGAGTGGAAAACTGATTAATTACTGGAAAGAATACGTCATCAGTGGGGAGCTGAAGCAGTGGATCGCCTTCATGACTTGAATTAAAGTTTCCTGTACGTTGCTCTGCCGCTCGGCAATTAATCACAGGCCTCTTAGGTGGGTGGGCCTTGGGCTAACAGACAGGACCTTTGTCACCCTGAAATATATCGACAAACGGCGATGATGTAAGCAGACGTGTGTTGCTTAGACGAAGTTTGCTTAACAAAGCGATATCCTGCTTCAGCACTATACTTGCAACCGTACTGCAATGACCAAATAAGTTGAGCGACCCTAAAAGCAAACTCCCACCGGCAAGATTAATAACGCGTCTAAGAAACTTAAAACTTCCAAGTCCTAAGCATCTGTTGTATCTTCTTCTCTTCCGTTTATTTCTTGACTTCGCCTCTCTCCCAACCACTCGTTGACAAATTACACTTGGCTTTTCAGCTCCTGCTCTCATAAATTCACAAAACTTACATGCTCCTTTCTTAGGCCCAAGATAAATACATTCTTCATGAACATTCGGAAACTTGCTCTGTCATCACTTATCTAGGAAGCTAGCAAAAAAACTATATCAAGATGTAAGATGACCTAGGAAACCGGGTTTGTTTCAATCTCCTCTACTGATCTAACAAATCTTCAAAGTCTTCCATTCTTTCTATATTACGGGGTTGAATGCTTTCAGGCCCGCCGCAAAGTAGACCCACGCTAATCTACGAAAAGCAGTCCACGCCGTGAGATGTTTTGTAAACCATTCCTATAGAATTATTCATAATCAATCAGCTGACAAGTGGATTATTGATTGGATGTATTAAACAGATATCTGGAAAAGCCTTGCAACCTCCTTTGCCATTCATCCACCCTAGTTAATCCTCAACCTAGATAATAACTGTGATGAGCTACTCTTTAACTAACCTTACTAGAGATTCATAATTGTGTACAACTGTAAGTAGTTTCTTGTTACTTCAATAGATAAGTGAAAGTAACAAATCAGTTCAATTGAAGTCTTTCATTCAGTAACTTGCACAATATAACCTTCTCTACCACACAGAAAGTACCATAATCTAATCTGAAAGTATAATATCCTTAGGTAGGTGATATAATATATCGACACCAAAACTGACATATAAACATTAAAACTGAAAGCACCATATCGATTCAAACGTAGAAAAATCAGTCTTTCGTTTAACCCAGAATGAAAAAAATCATTATGTTGAATGCAACCATACATTCATGTAATCGTAGATTAGCGTTAAACGTTGATGGTGTTTATAGTCTCAAGTCAAGCAAACTCGTGGAGTAATAGTTGAATATGATGATTCACCCAGTTTTGAAGATCCGAATCATGTTCCTCCTAGCCATCAATTATTTCCTTATTGATGAATGTAATTATTGCGGAGAATAATTGTTTAGAATTCACTTTTCAGCTCCCAGCTAGTTCACCCAGAACTTCACCTTTCTTTCAAGCTGGCATTGTTATAAAGTGCAATAAAGACAAGGCAAAGAAAACTCAGTTGAGAAGGAGGAGACATTTTCCCTCGTACAGGGAATTGAGAAGTGATATCCTAGAGGACCATTCAAATTTCGGGGAAGTCGATCAGAAGTTGTCTAGGTGAGCGAATTCGATCTGGAGCAAGACGTCGAAGTATGAAAATGGCCAGCCGCCCGCCCTTTCTGTGTCGACTCGCTTTTTATTGTTCCTGCGCGATTCTTCCGAATAAATTTGACTGCCACTGCCACCCGAAAACATTTCACCAATGCCCCGGAGAGGGAACATTTGAATGTTAAGATAACAAGATTGTAGAGTATGGTGGCGTGGCACGGGGTAGCGTCGTAGCTGTCTAAGTTCACAGTTAACTGAGCACGTCTGTGTATACTTTGAAAGATCATTCGCACTGGGCTTGGAGTGGTGGCGTCGTGGCTGCCGGCTTCTGGTAATCAGACGAATAAAAAAAACTGATATTGGCTGTACTGAAAACGATTAAGTCAATCATTATTGGGCAATAGCCTTGTTTTTTCTTTTCTTGAATATTGTATTTGTTTGCTTCATACGATAAAAAATGAATGCAAATCGAAAGATTATAAACAGTTAAGTATTATAAAACTTGTATTGTATTTCATCCTGAGTGGCAGTACAACAACTGCAGGAGTTTGTGCTCCCACTTTCCAAACTTAACGAAAGGCAAAATATTAAGTTCGGTAGATTGGGATAATTTATTCATCGTTCTCCTATTGAACTGATATCAACACTTGAGCTCAGGCATGGTAAAATGTAGGCTAAATTTGATTATGTAACTCTTGAGTTTTATAAATAACGAGTTCTCTGTTCTTGTACTTTTGAAGATTTTTCTTCATTTTTCCCTCATCTTATCGGGCCTCCAATAGGCCTGGTTGCACAAAAGTCTCTTAAATTCAAACCATGATTAAATGCAACGAGAACCAATCAGGGAAAGCGTTTTTGAAAAGAAGGCTTCTTTGATTGATTCTCGTGGCATCAAATCATCAATCATGATTGAAATTGAACAGGCTTTTATGCAACCAGAACTGTGTCTGAATGAAAGATTGAATGGAGTAACCTCTGACACAATAGCATTTGACTGAAAACTTCTTCAACAGGTGAATTTCGATGATGCAAGTATGATGTCTGATCTGCAACCCCATAAAATAGTTAAGATCATGAAACTGATTCACCATATTCTACCCTTTTGAAATGGATGAACTAGGATAACATTAGATTTCTCAGCTAGAAGGATAGTAAGTTGACGATGATATTCGTGAAATGAAACACCCTTCAACTAAAATTTATTCATTCATAATGGATGAGTTCACATCTGGAGCGAACTCATTTCTATTTCGGAAAGCGAGCTAATTTCATTTAGTCGAATCAGTATAATGGAAATGCGGCTACGGGCGGACTTGAGGGGCATATCACATGCAGATCTTGTTGCCCCTCGACCCCCCGAGCCACCGACTCCGACCAACCGAATACAATCCTTGGCAATGGCAACGTGCAGTGATTAAAATAAACAAGAATGAGCTTGTCCGTGGAGCTAAATTAAATTCTTCAGTCGGAATAAAATCTGTTCTTGTTTCAACTCGGCGTACTAGTGTATTTTCATCTCAGATTTCACCCATTCCCATGCAAATTGTAGCTTGCACTATTTCAATTCAAATTTGAGAAACTACTCGCAACGAAATTACATGTAACTGCTCAGATCACTGCCAAATGAAAAGGCAGCTCAAATTTCTCTTCTTGCGCTGAGCTGAGCTGTGATTTGCTACCTCTTGTTTCTATAACTCTGTTTCTACACCAGCAACTACTGTTCTTGCTCCAATTCCAATCTCTAAAGGAGAGAGGATTGGGATGTTGAATTGTTCATTTGAGTAATTTCAGTGAAAACTGGATGAATGATTGAGTGAGTTAAGCTCTGAATCAAAACTTATGAAACGGGTGCTAATGGAATAAGTCTAGGGATGATGATGAAGAAATGGTGTGAATGAAGAGAAATTTGTTATCAATGGTGTCTCATAAGACACCTCTAAGATTACTTTCGATATATCTCTCTAATAGACATTTCACATATTCTCTTTTGACTTCATCACAACAAAGTTCTACCTTACCTGCCTATTACATGGAAAACCATATGACTTCAATTTTACTTTTACCCAATTTACCAATAATTTCAATTTTACCTTTCAGCAATTTTGTCCTATTTATTTATTGCTACTGTTATTGTAATTGTTTTATTTTATGTTGCTTTTACTCATTTTATTTTTGGGTGTAGTGAATGAATTGAATTGAAAGTGATATGATATGATGGATAGATACATTATAAAAAACTCACCAACTCTCCAGAAGATACTCTCTGAATTTCCCACCATAATGGTGTTTTTTTGCTACTGTTATTATTATTGTTTTATTTCTTATTGTTTTTACTCATTGTATTTTTGTGTGTAGTGGATGAATTGAATTGAAAGTGATATGATATGATGGATAGATACATTATAAAAAACTCACTAACTCTCCAGAAGATACTCTCTGAATTTCCCACCATAATGGTGTTTTTTTGCTACTGTTATTATTATTGTTTTATTTCTTATTGTTTTTACTCATTGTATTTTTGTGTGTAGTGAATGAATTGAATTGAAAGTGATATGATATGATGGATAGATACATTATAAAAAACTCACCAACTCTCCAGAAGATACTCTCTGAATTTCCCACCATAATGGTGTTTTTTTGCTACTGTTATTATTATTGTTTTATTTCTTATTGTTTTTACTCATTGTATTTTTGTGTGTAGTGAATGAATTGAATTGAAAGTGATATGATATGATGGATAGATACATTATAAAAAACTCACCAACTCTCCAGAAGATACTCTCTGAATTTCCCACCATAATGGTGTTTTTTTGCTACTGTTATTATTATTGTTTTATTTCTTATTGTTTTTACTCATTGTATTTTTGTGTGTAGTGAATGAATTGAATTGAAAGTGATATGATATGATGGATAGATACATTATAAAAAACTCACCAACTCTCCAGAAGATACTCTCTGAATTTCCCACCATAATGGTGTTTTTTTGCTACTGTTATTATTATTGTTTTATTTCTTATTGTTTTTACTCATTGTATTTTTGTGTGTAGTGAATGAATTGAATTGAAAGTGATATGATATGATGGATAGATACATTATAAAAAACTCACCAACTCTCCAGAAGATACTCTCTGAATTTCCCACCATAATGGTGTTTTTTTGCTACTGTTATTATTATTGTTTTATTTCTTATTGTTTTTACTCATTGTATTTTTGTGTGTAGTGAATGAATTGAATTGAAAGTGATATGATATGATGGATAGATACATTATAAAAAACTCACCAACTCTCCAGAAGATACTCTCTGAATTTCCCACCATAATGGTGTTTTTTTGCTACTGTTATTATTATTGTTTTATTTCATATTGTTTTTACTCATTGTATTTTTGTGTGTAGTGAATGAATTGAATTGAAAGTGATATGATATGATGGATAGATACATTATAAAAAACTCACCAACTCTCCAGAAGATACTCTCTGAATTTCCCACCATAATGGTGTTTTTTTGCTACTGTTATTATTATTGTTTTATTTCTTATTGTTTTTACTCATTGTATTTTTGTGTGTAGTGAATGAATTGAATTGAAAGTGATATGATGGATATAGATAAATTATAAAAAATTCACCAATTCTCCAGAAGTATATTCATGATGTGCCTGACCTTTTTAAAAGATGATAATTTTGAATAAAATTTAGAATTTAGAAATAGGCAGACACATCTAGAAAATACCTGAGTCTATACCTAATTCATGCAGGTGAACGGGCTAGAGTCAAGAAAACTTCAATTAATCTTGCCATGCCTGATTTAATAGGTTTCTACTATAGAATAACACTACAATTTGAAATAATTGTAAAATACAAACAACTTCAATAAGCATTGGCAACTAAAATCGAACAACAGAAACAACAATTTCATGTTACTTTGTTGACATTCATCATCTGATTTGAGGGCGCATTACTATCCTTTGTTTAGATAGCAATACGTCACAAAACCAAACAATATCAGTCATACAATAACAAATTAATTTCAACATGAAATTACTCAAGAAAGAAAAGCCCGTTGAACCCAAATTTCGTCGATAGTAACCCATATAACCCATTTCATAATAATTTTGAATCCCCACTTTTGATTGACATTCTCGAATGAACCTTTGTTTCACTACACTGCACTTTCGTTGGTCTGTACGTTGCTTTATCGTCGGGGTTACAGTACCTTGTTTTTGGCGGTGAGCTTTTACCGGTTGAATTTGGCTTGACGGCGACGTCCTCTTACGTCCCTAGACCTGTCGTCTGAACGGGTGTCTTGAAGCGGTGTTACATAAAGTTGCGGAACCAAAGGGGTGGTACATGAAGTTGGTTTGGGGACACACATGAACCGCTGTAAATAAATGTATTACAGCATTAATTTCTAACTCTTCCTACAATTCATCAAAAGCTAAAACAGGAGTTTATTCTGTTATTTAATTTAGATTTTATCTTGACGTTCTGATTTCATTCTCAAAATTTAACAGATTGAATTAAAACGAATTTACTTGCCAGAGTGTCATTAATATACAATGCAACATTTATGAAAACACCCGTAATAAATTAATATAATGCTTTTAGAAAATGAATACTTCATTAATTATGATGTTAACTTTTATATAAATTGATATAATACTCTTAGAAAAGGAATAATTCAGATTGAAATGATGCTAACTTATATGATATTTTTCGTTTGGTTTGCGAAATCAAATATAATTTTTCATAATTATAGTAGCTCGACTAGTATTGTTGGAAACTTGTGCGCTAGCCAACATTTATTTTATTTATTATTTATGAACTATAGGACGCAATCCAAGTGTAAACAACGGGCATTCGCCCAAAACTGCTCAGAACCTTAATTTGAAATGAACAGTCCAGAGTTTATGATTTGATTTACCTACAAATACAAGTCCAAAAACGAGTATCAACTAGAATTATGAATTTATCACAAAACAAAACAAGACACTTTATAACACAATAAAAGAAAAAAATATTGAAAATTTCACTTTAAGGTAAAAATAATGTTTGTCCTATAAGATTCATCTTGTAGATAGTTTTTACCTTTAATTAAATAAAATTAGTAGACACATAGAAAATAATTTAAATTGTATTAGAATTTGAATATTCATTAATATTAATTTCATGGAAAAGAGAAACTTTCTTCTTCGTCTATTAAGATTTCTATCATAAAAATTTACTAAATCATTCGAAAGCCTTAATGACATAAGAAAACAGAGTCTGAAAAATATAAAATTATAAAATGTCATAAACTCAATATGAACATAATCTTGAATATTCCATTTCAATTTAAAGGCTATCTTCCTGACTTTCAGCAATACTCTACGATAATATATCTCCAGAAACAATAACTCAAATGTAACGTAACTGAAAACTTTCTATACTTCTTTAGAAAAAATTTATAAGTATCTTCCATCACTAATAAAATCAAAAGGATTATTCTCAATCAATACTATTAACTTGAAAAATAACAGGCTTTGTTAATACAATACTCTTATGGAAGTTTCAATCAATTAAATTCCCTAAATTATATTTTAACCTTATTTTACGTACCTTAGCGGTTATTTGAAGAGACAATTATTCGTACATGATGAAGAAACACAATTAAACTTTTCAGGACATGGCACTACTAGAAAATTCAAACTGTAATAAAAATAAAACTAGCTCCTACATTAACTAATGATATAAACTTGTAAACCTGCCCAAAAAGGGCGAAACATAATGACTACATCTTTACTCTCGTAGTGCTCCTAGCAAAGTGTCCTCCGAAACGTAATCTGGTCTCGCGGCTGGGGAATAGCCCCACTACTGTATTTAGAAACAGGTCTCCTATTGGGCGAAGGGAATCAATTTGACCAATCGTCGCGTGGCTTCTAGAGCCTTTGGACCAAATAGTAACTGCAAAATCGGTAGTTTGTTATAATTTCAATATCTTGCTGTTTTCCAGCTTATCGCACTCCATGTCGCGACAGGAAGGCTACGTTTTAGAGATAATTCCATAATCTACATTCCTCGACGACTCGGAGCCACAATTTTTAAATATCTATCATGGGAAACTCGTAGTCATGGCCGTTCATAATAGAAAGAGAAAATAATTTATTTCGCTAACTCACAATAATGGCTCTAGTCTATTGCGTATTAAATTTACTATTATAACTTGAGAAAAGGCCTGAATTAAAAATAGTGCTCGGCACAATGAGTAAAAACAATATAAAATAAAAACAATTACAATAACAGTAGCAATAGAGCACTAAACAGTTATAGAAAAACATTTGTCGAATAAAAATTTCAAGCATTTGTGCGTCTTTTATATTTTCTGTATCACTACACTAATAAGCATAGCTGATGATTATTTAGAAATACTCTTTGGGGTATCGGTTAGGCTAGCTCATAATCTCAAAGACACTGTTTCGTCCCTTGTTGCTTTGTTTTGAAGCCTACCGCTTAATTCCGCTCCTCCAGCTATGTTTGGAGACCAAAACAAAGATTACTCGTGAACTGAGAGACAATAGTCGGTGTACCGAAGACAATGATATCTGTTAACGTCTTTTCCCGGTCTCAAACTGTACTTGGCTCCTTCATATCCTTGTGCGGCATGCTCAAACGTAATTATCTCTTGTTAGATTAAGATAAAGTTGTCGGCAGGATAACAATTCAAATATGAGAATAATGTAGTGGTTTCTGTTGAAGATAGAATATTTAATATATCTTTAAAATGTACAAATCTTAGTTTTCCATCATTGACATCACCATTAAATGATAATATCATCTATCTATCTATGGCATCATCAAGTCTGAACTACTGGACTGATTAACTTGCAATTTTGCATATACATTCTTCATTTATCAAGGCCTATTCAGAATTCTTTGAGATTCCACTAAGTCAAGTTTTCAGTTTGGTTTAAGTTTTAATTACACCCTGCCAGTCAAATATAAATTATTTATGAGTGCCCTAAATTTGACATTTTCCTGCAGATTCGCTTGGATCATTCCATGGATGAATAATCAAATTGATAACAAAATGGGTGGAGCTTGATTATGTTATAGCAGTAGGAGATGGATCGATAGATGATAGAGCAGGATGATAGATGTAGCAGTGGGAGATAGATCTAGTCTAGAATGATTGTATCGCCCCAGAGTTCTCTTTCAGGAAGCACAATTGAAGGCTGCAGGGTGCAGGGTGCGACTGCTCACACTCACATCACAACCGAGTTAATCTAGCCGGGATTTTGTGAATATTCGACAATCGTCACGCCGAAACATGCTAGTGAATAAATCCAGGTGAATTATCTCTGCCAAAGTTAGAGTGCGCCCTTAATCCTCTCTACGTTGTAGTTGAATCTCTCTCTAAGCCTGCTCTAGGGCTGGTCGCTGCCGACTGTAACAGCACTGCAACAACATATTTTATACCCTAGTACCGACTTTTATCGCGGGATTCGAGCGATATTAAACATCGAGCCAGTTTACGAGACCAATACCCCACTACTGAAATCTTCCCATTCATGGAACTATTCTAGTCGGACATTTCATTCTACTACGTCGTAGTGTTGTTATTGCATTGGCACTCTTTCAAATAGTTGTGTCCTTAAAGTAAGATTTGTATCCAGCTCATTGAGAATTTCAATATTGGAAATTTTGTCAGCAATATTTTCTTCACGTCTATGAAAGCTGATTGAATTTTTGCTTAATTGATAATGAATTCAAACTCACCATGATAGTCCATACAGAATTACTTTTGACTTGGTGGCATATGTGCAGAGCAGAGAAATGGAGGGAGATCAGCCAATTACAGTGATGAATAGAGCCATAGGTAGAAGCGCATTTGACAATTTGTCGATTAGATTCAGTCGACGCAGTGCTTTCAGAGAGGAAACTCTGTATTATGTATCATGAGCACTTGAACACTTACTATAACACTCACTTATGGCGAAGATGCCCCCTTAAGCATTTTTATTTAAATTCCCCCCTTATTTATTTATTACATTCCACAATCATAATATCAAATTATTAATTGGGAGTTGATAAATTATTGTTGATTATAGAAATTAGAGAACGCTGGCCGCTTCAGATCGGCATCATCGCAGCCACTGTATCTCTACCTTTCTTTGCTGTGTATATCCCTCCAAGTCAAAAATAATTTTGTAATGTGTACGGACTGTAGTTGAAGTGGATTCAAAGTCAATTACTTCTAATTATTGTCATATTCATTTATATTTCAAAGAACTCATTCATTTATAATACTGTATTGTTCTTTGGAATAATTGAACCTGAAAATATTTGTATTGATTGTTGTTTTTGGGTTCACACTATTTTTCGACTCCAGCATTGATTAATAACTTTGTAACTTTTCAGTGGATATTATCCTCCAAACAAACAGTAGGTGTTTCCACAAATTTGCATGTTGTCACCTGTCTGTAGATAGAACTCTGTTTTGTGATGTTGGCAGTTGAGATTAGTTTTGTAATATAAGTTTGAACTTATCACCGATTGTAATTGCTTGTGATCTACCTATCGTTGACTAGAAAAGTCATTATACATTCAAAGGTTCTTGAAAATCTCCGAGCAACTTTAGGTTTATTATAGAGAACCAACCGGGAAAACTCTTGAAATGCTGTGTGATATTTGAGTTGTACATAAAGTGAAGTCCACGATAACTTTTTGACATCAGGTTGAATGGAATCAGATGTCACCATAGTCTCGTTGGTCTCAATTATAAGTTTGCCTTGTCCCTAAACTAAGATGAATCTTATTACCATATTCTATATTAATGTCATTTTAATAATCTACCCGCTAATGCCATCGTCTGTACACAATGGAAGATAGATGAAATGTCAAACTGCTATAGTGAGGTCCACGTTATCATGGCAGTGGTTAAAGATATGAGAATAGCGATGACGATTCTCTGCATTAATTAATTATATTTCTACACTGTCAAAAACATAATTGGCAACGTTGTGGACCTAGAAAAGGGTAGTACCATCGGCTTTGTCGAATGATAGACAAGGATAGCAATTCCAAAGTTGAACAAATACTGTAATTATAACGTGGACCTCACTAGTGTTAATGATTCGTTTTTGAACTATTTTTCAGAAATTACAGTAATTTTGTTTAATAATAGTTATAAATAACTGGTACATACATGTGGAGAAATGACAACGAGATGAAGACAGCAGTGTTAAAAATGAATTTGAAAATCCGAAATAGCTCCATACGTGAGTATTAATTTTTGATAACTATTATTCCAAAAATTTTACTATAATGTCGTCAAAAATAGTTCAAAAAAGAATTATATATCTTCCTCAATAGAGACTAGAATTGACTATTTTTTCTGAATTTACGTGATGGAAATACTTTTTACTCTATAGGAGTGAATATGATCCTTTAAATTTCAAATTCATTCATTTTGTGAAATTGAAATTGTGTGTGAATCAAATCTTCAAATCTACTTAGCCTTTAGACTCTACATTGTCCATTTTGAATTAAGGTTTTTTAGGTAGTTTTGACGTTTTGAGCGAATGTCTGTTGCCTATGAATAAATGAATGAATAGATGAACACAGAGCAAAATTGTGTTTCCAATATCATAATTTATTTTTTCATTGAAATACTGTTCACTCTATGACCAAGTATATTATGTATATATTACGAATATATTACTCTATGACCAAGTATATTACGTATCGTATATTACGTTTGTGAACATGATCTAGATCGATGTGCTAGTAATCGATGCACGTCAATCAATGCATTCTGAAACCAGATATTGAATGATACCGTTTATCTGTGATAATGAAATGAGCTTCAAATGGAAGATGTTATCAGTGTCACGCACTGGTCACAGGCCTCAGCCCTAGCATTGGAACACAGCCTATGCCTATGGCATTGAAGCCAGCTGCACTTCCATAAATTTGGGGAGAGTGACGTGATTGACAGGTTGATGCTATCGCCAATATAAAAGTGACGCTGGCTTTTTTCTGCTAATGAATTTCAAAAGAGAGCGAGTTCTCTTATCAGTGAGCGCCGGTGTCATTAAACTACGAGGCTAATGCATTACCACACTGCCCGGATAAACAAAAATTAAATTTCCTTTGAAAGCATGTCCACCTGCTTATGTGTGCCGGCTGGATTTTTTAGAGTCCAAACATGAACTTTAGCACGCGATGAAGCCTTTGCCGCGACCTAATTGAAGGTGAAACCAATTACTCATTGTCAAATTCAGAGATATCATGAACTGCATTTTGTAGATTGTAAATTATCCAACCCACCCAACCGACTGAATAATCCATTATGCTGACGTTAGCAGACCTTCGAAATTTCTGTTTTCAACAGAAAATTCGCCCATCCCGTTTATAAATAGATTCATTGAAATCGATTCATGGCGAAATTTGATTCGTTAATTTGTTTCCAAGTAGTACAGTATGAGTTCACCTGAAAACAGAAATAGAGAAGTTGGAAATGGATAAAAACAAATGCAATTAGATCTTTGGTTTTGAGAGCTTCAAGTATAATCAAATTGGCCTATTGGTGAGTGATGAACTTTGACCAGAACTCGAAGTGAAATTGCAATCATGAACAGCTTATACCTACAGATGTAAACGGTGTTTGAGAACTGTAGAACCGAGAGAAGTTTCATGCCTTTTTTCTTGTAAGTTAGTCCTCGATAAATTATATGGATTTTTTAGAAACATGGTTCAGCTGAATTCCTTTCTTTAATTTGTTCCACATAACGGCAGTTTAGTTATCCTAAATACTTGGTTCGTACCTGCAATTATTCACATTCTCCGATATTCTGTAATGTTACCGCAGCTATGATATGGGAGTTGTGTCAGAGTCCTCAATGTATGAAGATTTTTTCGATACGTTATAGTTCAGTTGAATTTATCTACTTCACAAAACTGCGTTTCTTCTATCTTAAAAATTATCGGTTTATATTGTAACTACAATTTGCATCCTTGGATTGTTCTGCATTGCTACCACAGCTACTTATACTGTTGATATTGAAGGTAGTTCATGTATATTGCAATTTCTTATCTTCTCTCACGCTTAGTATTGCATTCATATTTTCTCTATAACCATTCACAGGCTTCTTAATTTGGTGACTTTCACTTGATGGAGAGTGCTACTGCTTTCTATTGTAACTTCCTAATTGTGAATACTAATTTGAAATAAAAAGAATTTAAAACCAAGAATCCGTTTTCATTAAATCTGCGGTTGGACGATATCTAGTCTTTTTATTCAGTATTAAAGGAGAGTGAATTAGTTTGTGTTTTATTTCTGGTTCAACATTTTTCTTAATAGCTCAATATTTTCATGTTCTGATTGAATGTAATCATTCTATTATATTCAGTTTTCAATCAAATCAAATTCAAAATTTCTAGTTTATTTATTTCTGGACTGAGAAGTGGACTCAAATCAATTCAAGTGGATAGCATAACCTATAATTTTTCTCATTCATAATTCTACCTTCATTGTATTAATATCATTCATCCCATCATCATCACCTAGGCTTGAAATACTTCTAGAAAGTCGCCTTTATAAAACTAGTAGTTCTGCGAACAGTAGACCTCGCTCATGAATACAACTTTCAATCTAATGAGAAGGGCCAGTACAGTAAGTACTGTGAGTATTGTGAAGATTCAGTACAGTAAGTACTGTGAGTATTGTGAAGATTCAGTACAGTAAGTATGTCATCTATCATTTTCTCCATTGAAAGTGCTAGAGACACTGTTTCCAGGGACACTGAACTATCAAGGAGTACCTTTATATCAAATACATACCTTTTAAATGAAAAAGACTAAGAAATTGTCAAAAAAATACAGATTTCTTGATACTCAGAAAGACCGGTTTCGGTCAATAACAGAGTTTATCAGAGATTGACAATGGTGTAATTACCGAAACCGGTATTTCTAAGTATTAATAAATCTGTGGTTTTTTGACAATTTCTTAGTCTTTTTAATTTAATTTTAATGATTACCACAATATCAACTTCTCAACTACACAAAAAAGGAAAAAATTTACCTTTATACCTTTACATACAAATTTTTCTCTACAACTGCAGTAATGGACTCCAATACAATAAAGTTTTTTTTTAAATAATTTATCCAATAAATTTGTTAAATCAATTTAATAATAATAATAAGATGATTCAATTCAATTATTCTATCTAATCATAATAATTTATTTTATAATGATATATTATATTAGAATAAGATAGAACAATATTAGTATTATCTGCAAAAAAAAACTGGCAGGAACGAAAATTGAACCTGGGTCCTGCAGTGTGACAGACCACGATCTAACCGACTCGACCACCATGTGCTCAAATCAATTGGTGCGAAAAAGTATGGAAATGAATTGCTGTATCTTCAAAGACACATCCTTTCTGGATTGAGGTGAGTTCGCGGTTTTTTGAATATTACAAAAAAACCAGAGGTTTTATCAAGAATCGTTACACATACGTTTCTGCGCCTTGTTTCAAAGAACTCGCATACCAAATTTCATCCAAATCGGACTATAACTGCGACTGTAACTGCGGTACAAACAAACAAACAAACAGACGAAAGCCGATCAAGTCAAAACTAAGACCTCAGCTTCGCATCGGTCAATAATAAATGAAATATGGATAAATACCGCAATATCACCTTCACAACTACTAAAAATTTACGATTTTTACATCATTATTACAAATGTTTTAACATAAAATTAATAATGTTGTAGCTGATGAGTATTAAGGATTGTTTTTCTTAGTGTTTGTGTGTGAGTGTGAAAGCCGCTTGTTGATGAGAGTGGCACGCGATGTGTGTTGCGTGTCTGACCAGGTCTGGCCACATTCTATGTATTATAATACGAATCACATTCTATGTATGCTTACATTCTATGTATTAGTATCGGTCGCATTAGTTGGGCAATGCCCTGTTTACATGAATGCGCCGCCACCGCCACCGCCACTGCTTCTACACACTTTAATCTTGAGGCAATCTTTTCATCTACAAACACCACCTAGCTGTTAGTACCAAATACTGCCACTGGATCGATGAAACATGTACTGGATGGAGCGTGGGCAATGTGACAATGAAATAACGATTCCTGAGTGAATGTTTATTAGAGTTGATATCTTATTTTCAATTAAATGTCTTAATCAAATTCAATTTACTAAATAAATGGATAATTCGCAACATTCAAAGATATGATATGCATGAAAATTAACATGAATTTGATTCAACTTTTCCCAGCGTCATTGCGGGAATATGCATTATATTTTTCAAATATTCAAGGAATGTGCACAGTAAACAGCTTCAAAGTTACAGGTATGTTAAGCCAGTTACACACACATTGATTCTAGGACGTTCAATTTTCTGCCGTCCTTATGGAATCTATCAGATTAAACGGAACTTGACAAACACATTAAATATCATATGCTTGCCAAGCTATGTATTTATCTATTTATTGTATAAAATACTATAATCATAATACAATTATGACATTGGTGGAAAAACTAGGCTAAGCCTGTACTATTTCTCTCCAAAAATTTTGATAAAATGTTAATGTTGTCCAAAAGATAAAGGTTATATAGTCACACACTGCTTCGTCATTTGATTTTCGGTCCAGAAATGATGATTCAAAATTTTGAATTTTGAAGGTTGATTTCATACTCTAAATGAATCACAATAAATTAAAAACTTTAGAAATATTGCACTTATTTGGAAAAATTGAATACAAAATCAACCTAAAAATTGTAATTGATGCTAGTAATGTTCTATCTAACAGAATTTATAAGGACGGGAAAAAAACCTACCTCAAAAATCGATGTGTGTTTAAATAGTTTTAAGGTAGGTAGTCTGACTAATCAGTGAAATCTACCAGTATCTCCTGAGATTGATTTTCTTGAAATGAGACTGTAGGTAGGAAATTAATGTTCATCAGCTCCTCAGTTTGCTTTTTAAATGTAAATTGTGTTCAAAAATAAGTTTTCTTGATTTTGAACTTTATAAAATAGAATTCATTTTATAAATTTAAACTTTATAAAGTAGAAACTCAGGAAGTGAAAGTGCAAATTTTTAGTGAGAAAACATGAAGAACCCAATACCTATATACCTATATACCTATATACTTGAGTGTTGATAGAAATGACATTGGATAATACGGCGAGGCAGAACATCCAAAGAATCTCTCTGCTAATAAAAGCCATATGAATAAATAAATAAGTTCCACAGATACATGAACATCTCGAATTGATTTAAAAGAAGGAATGAAGAAAAAGTAGTTTTACCTTTATCTAGTATCCGATGATTGGTATAGAAATAGAACATCGAACAACGATATTATTGAACAGTTCGAAACAGAAAATAAGAAAAGGGGAGAAGGCTGGAGATAAGTGTTCCAAGGGGACAATAAAAATGGGAGCTAACAAACAGAGTAGGCGTTACTAAGTTAGCAGGGGAGAGCTAAATTTAACGACGATTGAGGATTTTTACCCCATTAATGGTGAACATTTTTTAATGATCACCAACGCTAGCTAAGCAGGGAGGGAGAGAGCTGCGTAACAGGAAGGGGTGGTTTCAGGAGCCAGCTATATCCGGATACCGGATCACGCATCGCAAAACCCCTGGTTAGGGGGGTTCCCCCTGGGTGGGGAGGGTGGGGTGCCTAGTCGGAGTCCTCTCATCCGAGGTGCATTTCATTTCGCTCGCACGCAGAACACCAAGACACAACTGGATAACCGAGAAAGGGAATTCGCTCAGCCTCAAACTGCAAAGTTCATTAGGCTTCGGATCCAAATTAAAATAGATCCCGGAAGCCGATTGTTACTAACACGTATAAGAATGCTTAGCACGCATTATCCACTTCCGATTGTAATGGGCTGACACACGAACACACGCACACGCACCACCCCACACATGCACATTCCGAAATCATGGAAGCTTTTAATAAAATATAGCTTTTCGAGCAGCATTCTAATGAACAAGGGAGAGTGAGTGTAGTAAGCCTCGGCAATTCAATGTTCACATAATGCTCCACTCATCTTAATTGTTCTGCTGCAATTTCTGAATACAGAAAATGTGCCTCATAAACACTAATGAGTGGTGCACTAAATGTGATCAATATTTCAAAGGTGCGAAATGAATGAGTGGGTCGCGGTTTAGCTTTCAGTTTCGATCGATGCTTGCAATGATAAATAATATTTTAAAGTCATCGTGATGAACTGTGATCAAGACCTAACCCTCCTGTTCACTCTCATGCTTTACAATTATGTGTAAGCTGTGTTGATGAAAATGTGTTTGTGTTACTTGAAGGTCGATCCGAAATCCATCGATACACTGAAAGCTCAACATCGACCTGACTCAACACAACCATTGCTGAGGATATGATCAGTAAATTCAAGATAGTTGATTCAGATTGCTTCAAGATAACAAGATTTTGAAAAGGTGACAGGTCCTTCACATTGGACTTGCATAACACGCTGTAAAATGTGATAAGTTTTTATATTTTGTAGGAAATCATTTTTGTTATAATATTACCTCTCCATTGATACAAGAATCCCAACTTGCTACGAAATTCAATCGAAGAAGCTCAATTTTTTCCAACTCAATTCAAGTTATAGCAATTCGCTCTTTCAGCAACGTTTGAAGGTTGTGTTTCAATATAAGATATCAACTCCAAGAACCGTTTCATTTTCTATGTACTACTTTACATAAGTTCTTGAGGAATTGAAGGAAAAAATACATTGGTGAATTGTAAACCTCATTAATAACGCGGTATACTGGCTCATAAGTAAAGTCTTTTTTACAAAAATATGCAAATACACTTTTTGAATCAAATCATGTCAGACGATCCGACATGATCTTCTTCTTCACGTGCCTGCTCCGTTTCGGATGTTGGCGATCATAATGGCTATCCTGATTTTGTCGACGGCGCTACGGAACAGCTCTGCAGATGACTGGTGAAACCATAGCCTCAGATTTGCCAGCCATGAAATTCTCCTTCTGCCAGGTCCCCTTTTTCCGTTGATTTTTCCTTGAAGGATCTCTTGCAGAAGTCTGTATCTTGAGCTATTCCTCATAATGTGGCCGAGGTATTGGAGTTTTCTACTTTTAATGGCATTCAGGAGCTCCGGCTCTTTATTCAATCTCCTGAGAACCTCTTGATTAGTAACTTTTTGCGTCCAGGATATTTTCAGCATTCTTCTGTACAGCCAGAGTTCAAAGCTTCAATCTTTACCATTGTTTCCGACATGATAATGATATATTATTATTGACGATGGTAATTGTTGAATGATATAAAATACACTTCTTGAAGCAAATCTTTTCAGATGATCAATTGAGACAGTAGATTAGTCCCAGTAATGAAATGAATTATTATATAACAAGTATATTGTTATTGATGGTGGTAATTGTTGACTGATGAAAATTTTGGTTCATTACGTTGTTAACGTATATGATAATAATTATCATTGAGTGATATAAATGTGATCTAACAATCCTCCCGTGACTATTACAATTTCTCCATTTTCTGGAGGTTATCTATCCATAAAAGGAAACCTACATTCAAAACTTTTATCTGAATGACAATAAAATATCTTGGGAACAACAAAAGAGAAGAGAGTATCTATTCCTAGCCAAGAAAAGCTTATTTAGATTTATAGCTTCAATAAAAGTTTCTTCAATGATGCAACTGTGTGTGTGTGTATGTTTCAATGTTAAAGTTTAAGCTACGCTACTCAAACAACTTTCTTCAGTGGAGGTAATAAAAAAGTTATTTCATTCAAGGAGGGAGTCAACATAGAAAGGAAAAGGTACAGGTGGGAGGGGCGAGGATGACTGAAAGGAGGTCAGAAAAGTCTCTATCCTGAGGTGGGAGATTGTTATCATCACTCTTGCACACAGGAGTCTTTTGTCTTACTTTCCGTAAAGGAGTGATGGCAGGATTATGTGTATGTAGCTGCTCGCTGCGAGCTAATCAGTCTGCAAGAGTTGTGATAGGTTCTTTGACGATGAGATGGGCCAAAAGCGACAAGATCACTTTGTGCGAGGCAATAGAGTGGATCATACTCATAAAGTCGCCATCATCACATGTAATTGAAAGTTTTTACAGCGTCATCTCGCACGTTGTAACAGTCAACTCACTCCTTATCACTGTGCAGTTCTTCCTGGATCCATTTCCCGTGTGCATTACTCCAACAGAATTAGATTCTTATCACTACTGTGTATACAATGTATATGATACTATGTAACTTTAAATAAAATAAATTGAAATTGAAATTGAAAAAAATTGGGAAATTTATTAGACAACAGTATCTGACTAATATGAACCGAGAAAGGTTCTATTCGAGATGTGAGAAAATGATAATATGTATGAAGTGCAGTAGTATTAATACAAAAGAAGTGGCCTGTCGCTTCCCCCAAAAGTCAACCTTATCCATGTGGCTATTTTTCGGACATTCTAGTTTTTAATTGAAGGAAATATCAGTGTACCAGAAAAATAATATCAACTGCTATTGCGTAAAGAAATTCATTGTTTTCTATTTTTTGTACTAGATAGAAGATCACGAGAGTTTGACGTGAGTGAACTTTGAAGAAATGTGAAGGGAATGCTTCCAAGAAAAATGAATGTCTCAGTTATGAAAATCTTGAAATTAAAACTGGGAATGCGATGATTCCATTCGAGACATTTGTTATGACGAAGATAAAACACAGTTTTTCATGTTTATTTTTCATCTTATATAATGATCTCACGTTTTTATGAGAATAACTCATTCTTGAACAAACTTCCAACATTGACAAGGCTCCGACGAGATGAAGAGAAACCAAGACGATGAAGTTGAAGAAACGCCTAATTAATTCTCTTTTCCTGCTCATAGAAAGTTCTGGATTTTTCATTCTCTAATAAAATTACCTCAACTTGTTGTGCACAGCTTAAACGATAACGGCCGACATAATAAATTCATTTTTACACACTGCTGCAGCTCAGGTAATTTGGATTTATAACTTTAATGAAAGTTTCTGGAATGTATACGTTAGATATGCGCGTGCGCGTACGTGTGTCAAGACTTTTTCTCCACAGAAAACTAGCGCAAAAACAACTTCTCATGGAAAGGTGATAAAAAGTTGTTTCGTGGAAGAAAAACTCCACAGTGGCAAAGAAAGTCAAGGGCTGTACGTTCCAGAACTGGAAAAGGCTCTATCATCTTCTTTTCTTCTCTGGAGCTCTATTACGTAGCAAAATCATTATATGTTACCCTGATAAACCAATCTCATAATACCAAGAAACAACTGTTCTTTGATGTAAGAATCGGTTGATAGTGGCATATCTCGGCAGAAGCCTCTATCAATTTCTTATTTACAATCAACCATCGCAAATTCATATTTCTGATACTGGCGTTCAAACTTTTAATGAGATTTGGAACATTCCAACATTCCAATTCTTAACAGTTTTCTTACTTCACCTAGTTCGAGTTCAACCTTACACCTTCAAACAACATTATTTTAGCTTTCAATGACATGATGCAATCTTTGAATTTTTTGATTGAAGTAAGTGTCAAGATTTTTATTGATTTTCAAACTTGAACTAGCGTTCAAACTTTTAATGAGATTTAGATCATTGCAACATTCCAGTTCTTAACAGTCTTTTTACTTTACCTGGTTCATGATTAGCCTTTCACCTTCAAACAACATTATTTTTGCTTGTAATGACACGATAAAATATTTGAATTTTTTGATTGAAGTAAGAGTCAAGATTTTTTATTGATTTCATCCATGTTTTTGTTTTAATAGAATAAGTGTCGAGATTGTTAATTGAGTTTGTAAGACGTTGATAGCTCCTTATCTAATCACACTTTTATATGTAAAAAAGACACTGGTGTGGCAAAATGTGTATGATTATAAATTACTACAATAATTCAAATACAGGCTCAAATCATGCACAAATTAAATATCACCTGAGTAATATTTCATACTCACTAAATTTTATCCGACTGTGAGCAACGCTCAGCAAATCTGAGTTTCTATCATTTCTCACCTATGTCTGTTGCTGGTCTGAATTTATTTCTTGATGAGTCGCATAAGGAAAGTGATTATGAAAGTCCATTCTCTTTCATGAATAAACTTTTTAACTCGGTTTTTGAGCGAATGTTATACCAAGAGATATTGCATTCTTTGTTCCTCTGAATATTAGCTCAAATCTCCGCAATCGAACGTCACTCGAGCAGATCGATAGATGATCGCAGCTCGAGCAAGAGCGGAACGCGAAAAGAGCATGTAACAGAGCTCGAGCTTGGCAAGTTCCTAGGGCGAACTAACCAATAGTTGCGCATGCGCGGTTAACGTTTCTTAATTGTTACGATCTCTCTGTGTTCGCATATAACATTATCAACATTGATGATTAATTATTATTAAATACACAAAATCAAATAATATAAAATTATAAAAAATATTTTCAATAATAGGTACTATCATATTAGAAATTAGAAGAAAGAAGCCGAACTCCCAAGCAAGCCTTCACCTTTCAAAAAATTGACAGAAATAATAACCTTTTTTGTAATAAAACTTCAACATAATAGCATTAAACATAATATTCATCGTCAATTTATTATATGAAAAATATTTTTTATTAATAAACAAACAATAATTGTTTATAAATTATTAATAAATATAATGTATTATTAGGCTTCCCAGCAATCCCCTGGTCAGAATATTTTATTTAGTTTTGTCACCCGATCAACTGGATTGAACGTTTCAGATGTGTGAGGTTAGGTTGTAGCGAAGTCAACAATACGACAAGCGCGTGATCATCCTTCGCACATATTTCGAACCTCTAGCGAACCCTTGCATAACATCTCGCGTAACGTATCATCATCGGAGCGTGCGTGGAGCGTGTTGGAGGCGCGTATATATGTACGCACCTTTACATACTGTAGTAACAGAGCTTTGAAGCTTATTAAAAATGAAATATATTCTGAAGATGTCATCATCGTAGGATTCTATCATGTAGAATACACATACATATATACTACAAGGCGGTGAATTTGAGAGAGTCGATGACTCTTCTTCGTGATGAGTACTACGCTCTGAGCATAAAGATGAGAACTAAGATTATATTTATTTTTACGCTAGGGTATGACTGTATTTCCTCAGGTGGGTTATGATACGTTTCAGGATTATCCCCGTCTTGAATAATTCGCTCGGCTTGAAATTGTGCTGAATAAACACACCGTTAGGCGGGGAGGCCGACTATGCTAAGAAGAGGGTGTAACTTATTTTTACGACATAAGGAAGAAAGGTGGAGAGCGAAAAGGAAGAGGCAACAAAGAGTTGTCAAGAAGAGGAGAAGAAGAGATCGAGAACTGCTGTGGTTCCAGACTTAAAGCGGCCTTTATTACACTCGCGACACATAACCTACCCCCTCCCTCTTTATCGTCTTCTTACTCCAGGTCTTCGTTTTCCTGTTACCGCCCCACGCCAAAACTCCCAAGTCCTCATATTAATACAATCCAGCGTTTCTCATTCACCTTCTCTTTCTTCATCTTTTTACTACATTCGCGACGTTCAAATACTCACACACATTCCTATTTCATTGTAAACTTTCACACCCTTCTTGCAAGAGAGCGCAAAACTCCTGCATGAATAAATGAGATCTATCAAAGATGAATGAGTAACCGCTCCTGGTAACCTGTGCAGAGGAAATTCATTACTTCTACTACTCTTATTGGGGTATTTCGCATCCATATGCAAAACTTCTCCGTTGAATTCAATAAAATTGAAAATCGTAATAATTGATATTATCAATGATGATAGTCTTGAAAAAACTTTGATTTTGTTCTTCTAAGTTGTATTATAACCAGGGAATTGTTACTAATACAACAGATGAGAATCGCAATTGATCCTTCATATTGAAAACTCTACCTGCATCAATCAACATTTTGTTAAAAACAAGATTTGAATTGCAGTTCTTTTCAAATAATGTGTTCTTATTCTGATAATATAGATTTCTTTTCAAATTATTCTATATACATTTTACATTACACATTATTCTATATACATATTTACATATACATTATTGTATAATCATTATTAGTGATGATTACATTCCATCTGTAATCTATATTAGACTTCAATCTTTATATCAATATAAATTTACAAATCTGTTATAGTTGTTATAGCTGCAAAGGTTTATGCTTCATAATGCTAGTCGCATGTTGAGACGCAACGCGACGTGAAACTTCGTAACCCGAGTCTGCTATATGAATATTTTATTATAATGTTCACATTGAGAGCTCGTTTGGACATTAGAAAGTATTGTTCAATGTTTGGAAATTCATCTATTCATCGTTCCATCATTATTCAAAGCAAACGTCTAGAGCTTGAGTACGCTTCATTTGTAAATAAAATAAAATACATTCATCACCATAATTTTTGAGAATATTCCTTCACATGTCATATCTTCAATTCTCTCAAGTATAGAATAAGTGCTCCACATCTCATAACAAGTTTTAAGCTCTGTTTCGTTGTGATTCAATTCAGTTATCATTCTCACTAATGGGTTTAAAATTTGAATTAGGAATGTCAACATGTTATTCTATCAATGGCTTCGTGGGACCAATAAAAACACTGTTCAATGATTCAGAAGACCAGCCTGTCAAAAATATTCTGTCATGCATGTGGAAAACAAGCAACATTTCGAAAACAGAGCTCAACGGTCCCCCAGGGCTACAGAGACGTTTGACAAGAGGATGCTTTTAGAATTATCTGTCATATTCGAGAGGAAAAGTTAGCATATTTCACGGAATACTCCATTATCTTGAACTCGCCATATTAAAATTCATGTTGGAGTAATGCCAAGAAAATGTCATGTTTGAGTATGAATTTTTAGTAGACTGTTCGGTAAATTAATATTCCTCTTTATCACTGTGCTGATTTAATTTCTTCCGAATATGAAATTCAATAATCCAGGTCATATTCAGAGAATGTCAATGTGAATGCTCCAATTACAAATTATGTTTTTTCGGATATTTCTGAGTTTTTATATCAAATTTTTCAACTTGTTGACGTTATTATCCACAAACAGTGGAAAAGACCCTTCTATTATATCAAATTCATTCCTGTTTAGTCCAGAAACGAATGATTAGAAAAGTTTGGAACACAATTTTTCGACCCCGCAGTCCTTTTAAGGATAGTTGAGGGGTAAACATATCAAAAGTCCTCGCTCTGTTTTGAAGGAAACTTTCCCTTCTACACATTTTTTTTAGGATTCGTAGTTTGGACTATCTAGGGGATTCTTCAGAATAAATTAAGCAAAAGAACAACATCTCTCATGTCAAGTCATGTGACATTTCAGTGGGCAGATATTATCATCCACTCACTATTCTTCCGATGATGTTCGATATTCTGCTGTTGAACCACTTGTCATAATGGATACACTATTAATTTATCTTTTTTTCTCTTCTCATTCTTCTTCTTCTTCTTTTCAATACGATTGACAATGATCAACATACTTCAAACTTCAAGAATAATAGAGGATGATGGCTTCTGACCAATTAGATGGCTGAAGGCGGTCCTACTAGCCAGACGCCTTCTGATTGGCTGGAATTACCACCACCTCTTCTCCATCATAACGCTTCTATTGGTCCTCTCATTTCCAGTTCCTCACTATGTTCACTAATTCTAACACTACTTCCTCATCTTTTTCACAGAACGCAGCACTTCTAGGAGCAGAGCCAAGTTCTTTTCCACTTGAGAAATGCATCGTATCAACTGGTTTAAATAGTTCATAACCTGATCCTAATCTCACTAAGACTCGTCCTGATTGGTAGTCTACCTCCTTCTCAGATGAGAAATATCAATTTTCTCAACGATCCTATTCAAAAGATGATGAAACCAACCAACCTCCATCGTACTTAAAGTACACAACGTAGATCAGTTGAGGTCTGCCTCTGCTAGTTTTGAATTGAACAATAACTATCATATAAAATCGTACAATAATTATTATCAATACTGTAGAAAATCGTTCAATAATCATCATTACAATGTGTCAAATTTGTGTTGACATTTCGTTGGCAGAGTGGTGTCGGTTTCAGTGTTCAGTGTGGCAGTGGAAGTCCACTTTGACAAGATGGTGGTGGTGTGGTTGGGGGTGGAGGGGCGACAGGTAGTAGGGGTGGAGGGGGTGTCAAAAGGATAGTGTTACGTGACACGCGATAGCCGGTGGACCAAATTATACTCTTGGGCATAGTCGGCTGCACGATAATAATTGAGTGCGGCACCACTGATGTCGTGTGAGTGTGAGCAAGATAGGGAATCGTAGCTTCACTTCCGTAATGAAAAGAATGAACGAAGAGGGGACAAATTTATTGTTAATAAAGAGGGGCAGATGGTCAACGTGTGGCTCAGTTGACCGGTACTCTTTTTCAGGGTGCGCTCTCTTTTCAGGGGAAAACTTACTGGAGAGGAAACTAGTGGGTGGGGGTAGGGTTAGCATCTGGGAAAGAGTGGAAATGCTAGGCATTAAGCAAGGATCACGTAGGGGGATTTATTGCTTGTGCGTTGGTTCTCTCCAGCTAGCCAGCTTTTCCCGCGCTGCAGTCGTCCGCGCGGCTCATTCTGGCGCCAAAACTAGATAACACAAGCCATTCATTAGGGTAGCCTTTTATCCTGGCAGACGCCTAGTTAGGGGGGGGGCGGCAGTCCTTCTGGTGCAAAGGAGATAGTAGGCCGCCTCTTCCAACAACACCGACAAAGAAAAGAGAAAAATAATCAGGTTGCACAACAACAAGAGGAACAAACTAGGGCGGTCAGACAGAGACAGAAGCACTGGCCGTGTATGGAAGACAAACATGCTCTCTTATAAGAACTGCTAGCTATGTTTTTAATCCACATTATTCCCTTTCCCCGTTATATTGCCCATTGTTTTGTTTCCTTCCTTAGATGAACACTTTTATCCTCAATTGTCCACTACTTTACCTCATTTTGTTCCTCAATTACACAGCGTACTCACTTTTTACTCTCTACGGAGCTCAACACACACAATCAGCTTACGACACGCTGAACTTCAACTTTAATGAAACTAGTTTACTCCCTTATTCAATTGTGATTGCCATTTATTCATTATTACATTCTAATAGTAATTAACTTTTTCCATAACTACTCTACACAAGTCGATTGGAAGTAGAGATGTTTGTATGCTGAGTATTTCCATTTAATTCTGAATAGTATATTCAAAAAATATTGAATGAAAATAACTGTACATTCAAATTTACTAATCTATTCAAACATTAGATACCGTATAAGTTTGAGTAGTTGGGCTTGAACATCACACGAACTTTACTCATTTATCAGTTTTTTTAGAAATATCTTTCTGTATTTTTATGATGGATATCCGTATATTGATATCAATCTCCAGTAAACAGGAGAGCTGGGATATTGATAATGGTGTAACAACCTCAAAATAATCACCTCGTTAAATAAATGGTTTCGACAATACCAAGTTTTTTTCATCCAATGCGGATGTCCATCATAACAGCACAGAAAGATTTTTTTTAACTGATAAATAAGCCTAGTTTGTGTGATAATCAAGTATTTTCTTGTTGCCTTTCTTGGGTATCAGTTTTCCACTAACAGTAACTTTGAAACAATCTTCACACTTCTCATTCAAAATCAATTTTGTTCTCCATCGTTCTACTGTTCTACTTTGTTGAATTACAGGAAACTAGGAAGCTCCAGGATAAGTGAATTTAAAGTAAATAGCACATGTCAAATAAGGGTCAGAATAGTAGAGCGATACATTCCGAGAACGAGTCACCTCTGAGTGTTGATCAGACCGTCTCATGAGGTTTCTTCACATGCGGCTTCATTCTCAACCCAAAGGGCGTCCTGGTTGAGTGGTCGAGCCTTGTACACCGGAGGCCATCTTCTTCTGTCCCAAAAAAAGGAATCCAGCAGTAGAAAGCTTGATGAGAACTGGACTGGCGACATGCATTTCATCCACTGGCCCAGCAAATGTTTGTTTAAGTCTGCTCGTTTGAGATGGTACATGATGGATCACTTTCATAGTGACATATAGTGAAACAGTGAACTCATAGTGAGTTCTGCTACTCACTTTAGGGACAACATTGTCATTAGCGGATTATAATGCACAAATTATGTTAGTGATATGATTCAGCAACTATTGTAGCTAAACAGTTAACAGCATTACCAGTTACCAGTCACGTATCCCATGATAGTTGAAAATGCTGTTTGATAGTGTTAGTATTTTGTCTTCATTTTTATCTATATAATATTGGACATTAAAGACATTAAAAAAATACCTATGTTTAAAAATGCTGGCTTAACCTGATTTTGTCCAAATTCAAGTCAAAAATTCGGTAATGGAATAGTATGAACCTGTTTTTTCATCATTTATGATACTGTAATGTGTTCAAGTTATTGCAAAATAATTCTGATATTAAGTACCTTACATTATATTCGATCAAAGTTTAACAATTAAGTCAGGGATATCTCTTGATACATTACTTCTAATTTTTCACTGAGACTGTTACCGAGATGAATCCTAAACTTGTGCTAGACAAAATTACTATTGCAGATATAGCTAAATAGTTGAGATTCATTTACATTCCAATCATATACGAGGCTCATGTGGTATAATCATTCCATGGAAAAACCATTTGCTTACTCTTCAAAAGTTCGTTTCTTCACTTTAATATATTCCGATAAGCGAACATTAAACTGTATGAAAATATCGAACGAATATTTGATATCCAGCCGGATTTGCTGGCGAAGAATCCGGTTCTTTTGCCTCTCAACTCTCGACGCCTTTGAAAATGTAATATAGCCTAGCCTTTACTGCGTCCCATCGCGAAAGGTATAGGGATATCATCCCGTTAAAGAAAACCTATCAAAATCCTGCCTTACCATCCACTTTTTCGTCATCTCTTGGGCGTAGATATACACGAGCCCTCCGCGCGGGGATGGAGATTCGTTATTAAGAATTTTATGCTCTACATATTTCTGAAAAGCGTGACGCGTGGGTGAACAGGTGAGGGAGGGAGGGGGGTGGGAGTGAGAGATGGGTTATGGCGATGGTCGAAGAAATGGGAAGCTTAGGGGTCGTGCAGTGAAACGAGGGGTGCAAGGTGGCAAATGGCGTTTGCATTCATGCTAAACTGGCAGAATCTAGCTAATAAAAAAGACTGTAAACCTCGCCCGACTGATGGGCGGCTTCCATGTTTAGACTGAAACGATAATCTGACGTCGATTCAGCATTATCAGTATCATACCAAACGAACATTTCCAGTGTTTCATCAAAACTCATAGATATCAGTTGACTTTCATCATCACAAAATGGGGTGCTAGTTGAAAGATCGCATAATTATTCTTGAAGATTATGTCTGATCTATTTCTATTTATCATTCTATCTATTCTTTATGTTTTTCCGAGTAGAAGTTTGTATAAGTTATATCTTTACTTACTTACTTGATTACTTGCTTACTTACTTACTTACTTATCTACTTACTTACTTACTTACATCCAAGAGTTAATTTCCGTCTGAATATCTGGGTTTGCTTCAAAATCTTGACATTCTGTGTGTATGAATACACAATATTTTCTATGTTAACTGGACAGCCTTTTTACATAGGTACATACTGCGAGTTATACTCAAATAATATGTTTATATATATATTACAAACTTGCCGTCAGGCTCGCTTCGCTCGCCATATCCGTCTAGCCAGGGGGCTCCGCCCCCTGGACCCCCGGCTGGATCGTCCAAGAATGAGATCAGCAGGCTCGCTTCGCTCGCCTGCATTTTTATCATATGTTAGGACAATCCAGTCGGGGGTCCAGACTAAACGGATATGGCAAGCGAAGCGAGCCTGACTGCTAGTAATATAATATTCCCAGGATTGAAGTAGCAGTGCCCAATCAATATTTTTCCGCGATAAATACATTTAAATCTTCAACTTGGTGCCAACCTAACAAAGACAACTCAACTTAATGCCAACCTGACAAAATTATTAATTTAGTTGCCAGTTAACAACTGTTTCAAAGAGGTACTCTATCTAGATTATAGTTCTATAGTAACATATGATATGGAAATTTCAATTATAATTGAGAGATTGGGAGAAGAAGAATATACATGCTAAAAGACGAACTTCAAACCCTTAAAAACAACCCTTAGAGTTAAAATATTGCCAAAAGATTTCTTAGTGCGCCTCTAAAGGGCCAACTGAACATACCTACCAAATTTGAACGTTTTTGGTCCGGTAGATTTTTAGTTATGCGAGTGAGTGAGTGAGTGAGTGAGTGAGTTAGTGAGTCAGTCAGTCAGTGAGTGAGTGCCATTTCGCTTTTATATATATAGATGCATATTATATGGTATATTGACTTGTCTTACACTCCATCCTGGGGTCCCCACGACGTAATAAGAAAAAGAAAAAACGGTAGGCCTACTTGGCCTCAGCACAGCCTCTCCAACGATTCCGGTCACCATCGTCATCTTCATTTAGCCCCATCTTTCTCTCTAATTTAACTGAACTTTAACGTAAGTTTAGGAGGCAATATTTGATACATGTTTGCCTTCACACATGTCTTTGTAAATAAACAAATAGATAAATGAGCACTAACACAGCCTACTATAGATAGAAGGCCGGAACATGTTCAATATGGCAACGTGTGGTTCAGGCCGACCATGCTTTATTTGATATGCATAGATTCATTACACCATTAGAAAAAAATTATTTTGTAGAATCATTTGTATTATTGTATATTGTGAAATCATTTGTATTTGTTAGTAGGGATAGTAAGTATTTGATTTATGTCAATAATGTGATTATCCCACAAATATATGTAAAGATAGATTAAACTATTGCTATTGGATATCAATTCTTCTGTGAAATTTTTTGTATACTATTGTCTAAAGTAAGCCATGGTACTAATGTGATATCTCATTACTTGAGATATCCAATCAAAATATTCCTTTGATTGGGCATCACTCAAAAAATGTTAACTGTTTCTCCTATCTGAAAAAAATTAAATCTAACATGCATGTTATGACTACTCAGAAAAGAATAGAATAGATGTTTATTTCATCAAGACAATTGTAGAATACAATAGTTACACTTTATACCAATTAAATGAAAACAGAATATATGGATAGAACGCTATATAAAAACGCATTATTCCACGACTTTGACACTGTGACCCTGATAAATTTTCCCTCTACCAACAGCATCTTAATACTATAAAACTATTCTACCAATTTATTGCTGTTTAGAGGAAATTCGACTCACAAAGAGTAATAATGATCACGCAAGTGGCGACGGACAAATCAAACTTTACATTTTTGTAGACAATTTGTAAAACAAAGTGAAAAAAAACATCCTGCGTAGCTTCCATGATAACAGGCCTCTCAATCATTTACTAGTTGCTTGTCTGAGTATGCGATCTAAACGGCAGGACAGCGTCTCTTGGGACTTGCAACTGACTGCTCTTGGCCAATCTCATAATTTTACCATGCATTGAGCCTGGAGCGGAATAGAATTCCAGTAAAAAGTTCCGGATGCCTAAAAAAGCGCCAGATATTGTCATGTAGCAAAAAAATGTACAAATTCATTCCACCGCCCGACAAACGCTAATTGTCATATTTCATTCTTTGTCAACTAGAAGCCTATACAGAGAATTGCCTCTAAAACAATGCATCCGGTTATCGATTGTGCTCAGAAGGTATAGACTCCACTCTATACTCCACAATAGGAATAGAAAATGGTATAGAATGTGAATTCCATACTCTCTGATTGTGCTATCACCTAATATACATCAGTAGAGAATATCTGAAGACAAAGAGAAAATACAATAGAATCTATTTGCCTTTTCCTCTTCCAAAATTCCAAAACAGCTTCGGTAATGGTTATTGCTTTTTGTTGAAAGTTTATTGATGTGCATCTGATTCATTGTCTTGAAAGTATTCTAGCGATCATTAAATTTGCATACTTTTCATATGATACCCTTTTCATATTGTCATACATGTCCGCCTGATGTAAATGGAAGGAATGGAGGAAAAGTTGATTCAAAGAAGTTTATTGTCATCGCTGTCTCACATTTGATTCTACAGCACTAGAAATTTCTATTTGATAGATACTCAATTCCAATATCAATTATCAGATATTTGAAATTTCTGATGCTTGAAAGTCTAAAGAAACTTCTTCACTACATTTCTTATAAAATTCAGTCCAGTTATTGGAGGAGCTTAGAAATTTCTAGTAGTGCAGATACTACGCTTTTGTTATCTGTATAACTATCAAATATGATTCAATCAATCTACTTCAAATCATCAACACTGTTCATGTAACCTGTGCTGAACGAGCGCAGTTCCTCTCTGAAAGCACTGCTCCACTGCTTCGACTGTGTCAGTTTTTACAACTTGGCAAACGCACTTGTTTCTGTGACTCTATTCATAATTCTAATCGTCTGAGCTGGTTCTTAATCTTCCTTCATCATTCTACTCCGCATATTCTTTGAGTCGGAAGTCGTTTCGTATGTTCAACAATAATTAACTTACTAGTTAGTTATAAGTAGTTCTGTTTCGAGGCCCACAGCAAACACAAAATTCTTTCAACAAAAATAAACTTGGTAAATCTTCAACACTAATCAAACACAATGAAACATATTTGAATGGAATGGTCAATCTGGATCGTTTCGAAGACTTTTGTACACGTTCACGAACACGGCTGATAAATTAAAAGATGATGCTGAAGAATCCCATCAGTGACAGGAGCAGCGAATCCAATCAAGTGCACTCGTGTTTTTGAAAGAGCAGAGATTGTATGAATCACCGGAAAGACCAGTTGTCGACATCACCGAACATGGACGAAGGGATTACTTAATTGGTGCCGCTAAGCCAGCCTCACTCTCTTCTGCCCTGCTCATTGCAAAAGCCTACCAGGGCTTCTACATCTTTTCACTCTTTCCTCCACCCTTCAGGTACAATCAAGGCAGATTCATCTCTTCTCCAACACGGTTATTATAATTAACTATCCAATTTTTCCTCTGCGCCCCTTTCTAATTTCTCTCTTACTCAAATATTTGTTCGAGGCTCTACTTTGATGCTACACGTTCTTCAATGAACATTTTCGGCTCACAGGTTCCTCAACATTTGAGGCAGTTGGCTATGAAGAAGGGCTACTATCTCATAATTATTCGAGATTGTAGCTTCTTTCTTGACATTTGAGAATGTTGGTTATGAAAGCTTGCAATCATGCCGGTCACTCTAGCAGTGCAACGACAGTCTGCTATCCGTGCTCCTGGTCGTGGGTTTTAATCCCGCTGAAGGAAACCGTATTGACTTTTCAACCATTCCTACTAATTCAAACTAATTCGTGAAGTATAAGTTTCCATTCCTACTAATTCCAACTAATTCGTGAAGTATAAGTTCATATACTAGTTTTCCATCTATTTCATGATGGTAATTAATTTCCTCATAATCAATGTCCAGCCGAAGTTGGGGTTTGATTCACGTTTCATTGAGTTCGGGTTTGTATACAAATCATCCTGTTTGTACAAGTTACTGGAAGGAGATTGTCTATGTAACTACGTCATGCATATGAAGATACTAAATACTCCAATATAAATAAAAATGTAAATCCAAGTACCCTTTTTAAATTATTTATCTATGATACTTAGATTTATATTTTTTGAATTCAAAATTAGCACTAAAGAAAAATGGACAATTTGATGGCGAAACAACCTAACATATTTCATACTCCAATTATAAAACAATATACTCTACTTCACTCAGATTTATATTCAATCTTCTTTAATAGGGCTTATAGTGGGTAGATGCACATTACAAACCAAATGCTTTCAACATCATCCATGCGATACATGATTTAGATACGGTATTTTATGAAAAAATGAATGGCAAAAACCGCACATCGATATCTCAAACCGTTTCGAAGATACTCACATAATTAATCAATACCAATTATGTAGTATTTCATTTCTGTTTTGCATGGTATTGATTAATAATATGAATATCTCCGAAACGGTTTCAGATATCGATATGCGGTATTCGTCATTCATTTCCTCTTGAAATCATGTATCGCATGACCACCTTCCTATTTAAAAAAATGAAGTTGCATTCAATATAAATGTTTTTCGCAATAAAGAAATCTTGAATCTTGAATCTATTGCGGATCCAAGATGGCGGACCAGATTTTTAAAGTCATAGTAAAGTAGTATTTTCAATTTGAGTAGGATCCCCAATCACACCCACCGTCAAATTAGTTTTGTGTAAGAGATATTAAGCCGTTCTTGGACTTTTCACCCACCCTGTATGATATTCGCGTTACTATAATGCGAATATATAGTAGTGAGTAGAGATCAATGTATAACAAATAACGTTGCTTTACCACATGATTATTGTATTGTGAATGAAAATACTAGGGTCTTGTTGTTCAATATTCAATGACGTTTCTCCAATACAATACTGATCATGTTTCATTGATATGGATTTCACATTCATGGACACACAAATATCTAGTAATAATATTTGGTGGATGCATTGATCTCAACATACGACTACTCGTATTTCATTCATAAACAGCAGTCATGCCGCGGGGCCTGTCACTCCTAAACTGACGTTTGTTTCCATTCCCAAACAGTATACTCACTACTCATACAATATTACACAGTATAATATCGTATATCTATTCTGTTCTGTTCTACTCATACCATATTACACAGCATAATACCGAATACCTGTTACGAATCAGTAGAATTGAATGATGTACCAAAAAGAGCTCTCACCAATATTGTGTATTGATCAAGTAATATCATATGACATCAGAATACGATAGCATGAATTGCAGCATTGTTGGATAGAGTTGAATAACAGCATTGTAGAATAGAGGGGCCTATAGTGGGGTCCACGTTATAATGGCAGTGTTTGATTTGCAATGGTATTGCTGTCCTTGTATATCATTCAACAAAGCGGATAGCGCTATCTCTTCCTCGCTTTGCTCTGTTGCCAGATCGTCTTCCGACAATGTAGAATTAATAATTGATTAACAAAATTCTTCTTCTTCTATATGCCAGCTCCGCGACGGAGATTGGCGATCATCAATGCAATCTGGATTCTATTGACTGCTCGGAACAGAGATGTTGAGTCAATGTTCAACCACTCTCTCAGGTTCTTTAACCAGGATGTTTTCCTCCTTTCAGGCCGGCGTCTTCCTTCAATCTTGCCCTCCATGATCAACTGCAGGAATCTGAACTTCTCAATGCGCATCACTTGTCCAAAATACTGAAGCTTCCGACTCTTAATACAGTAAAGAGCCTCAACTGTAGTCCCAATGCGTTCTAATACCTCAGAATTCCTCACCCTTTCTGTCCATGAAATACGAAGAATGCGCCGATACAACCACAGTTCAAACGCCTGCAGCTTTTCCTCCAATGCCTTCGTTAATGTCCATACAACAACAATAAAATTAACATGCCCATACAATTGACAAAATACTTCATCTTAATTTTTATGAAATTATTGTAAAATATAATTTCTTGCTCAATAAATATATAATTGTTTTTTTTTAAATGAGAATTAACAGTTAATATTACATCAATAAACCTGTATCAGCTACCGTCACAAAGCATTCACAAGACAGAGGATAGGCAACCTTGGTCTTCTATCTTTCTTCACTGCCATTATAACGTGGATATCACTATAATTCAATACAGGCAAGGAGTATTGAGAATTAATAGAGTAGAAATGTTGTAGAGTTGGAGATGAAGAAGTTATAGCATGGTTTAATAGAGTTGAATTACAGAATTGTAGAATAGAGGGTTGTAGTACTACTTACTATATAGGCAAAGAGTATTCAGGATTAATAGACTAGAACTATCAAGGATAGTAGCAGGATATGGCGTGGCGTGAAGAATAGAGTCGTAAGTAATGCTATGGTCGGTAGCTGTTATAGTGGCTACCAGGGTCAGATTCATTTCTTACTGTCAGCAAGAGTTGAATGGAAAGCTTTGGTGTTATCTATAAGGAATGCTGACAAGTATGGGGTCTCCAGTCAGAAGTGGCAGGGTATGCCAAAACGTGACCTGGTCTGCGAAAATATGTCGAGAACAAGATGAAGAAGAGAGGGAAAGAAGAAGGATTAAGAAGGAAGGAGAAGAGAAGGATGAATGAGGAAGAATAAGAGAATGAGGTACAGGAGTTAAAAAAAATGTACTGTCGGAGAGTGTTTAGGAGAGTTACACCGGTTGCCTATCTTACTCCTGCAACAGAAAATCCATGTAGCAGACCTCAGTAAAAAGTCAACTAGCAGCTTAACAAGAGATAGTAGGCTAATGGTTTGAATTTCTCAATTTGAAGTGAATAATGTAAGCTTCATTATTATTTAGAAACGTTTTCTCAGCAAAACCTCAGAGTAGAAGAAGTTTTTGGCTGTAGTGAGATCCATGTTATGGTGGCAGTATGTGATTATTAACACTGGTGTTGCTATCCTTGTTTATCATTCGACAAAGCAAATGGGGCTATACTTTTTTAGTTCCGAAACGTTGCCATATCCTTTTTTTATAATATGGAAATATAACTGATTAAGGAAATATAGTTTTAGTTATAAAAATGTATTACCAAACAATTGAAGAAAATATTTTTTCTGGCGAATAAAATATAGTAATTGATCATTTTGAGAATGAACAGTTAATATGATCCATACTATGATAGAGGAAAGAAGTGGCTTTTACACGTACGGGATAGGAAATTCACAAATCACGCATCATCACGTCTGAACTAAGGGACTGATTAACTTGAAATTTTTCATATAGATTCTTAATTTACCGAGTATGGTTCTAGGCCTATTTCAAACTCTTCAAGATTCCACTCGGTCCAGTTTTCAGTTCGTCAAGTTTCAAATTAGACCCTTGCGGAGCACGGGTTACATGCTAGAATAACATGATATGATACATCGGATTTATAATACGGGTATTAGCTATCTTCTAAGGGGTATAATCCGGGTATCAGCTATCTTCTAACGGGTATAATACGGGTATCAGTTGCAAAGTTGTTAATTTAAATAATACTCGATTTAGAGGTTTTGTTTACCCACATCACAGACTAAGCCTGCTGGAGAGTGGCCCGTTTTATATGGGAATGAAAATATTTAATTCAATCCCATCTCACATAAGAGAAATTGATGGCTTGAAGGAGTTCAAAAAAACACTCAGGGAATTCCTTATTGTATTGTGTCCGTACAGGTTAGCAGACTTCCTTGTTGAATAGTGTTTGATTGATGTATGTTATGTGGGATCTGTAGTGTTGAAATAGGAGGGATGGTAGATATTAGATTAAACTTTGACGTGTCATATACTGCGGGATCGTTGCTCCCCTAATGCAGTTCAGTAATTGTAACGAACAAGTAAAGTAAAGTAAGTAAAGTAAAGCAGAGAATCGGCAACGCTCTTCTTCCATCTTTCTCCAAAGATAACATCTTTCTCCCATCATAACATAGACCTCACTATAGACATTTATTTCTCCTTCCATGAGTATCGCTTATTCTGATCAATGTGATAATGCGAGGTGGATATATAATAAATACTCATTGAATATGGATTACAGCAATATCTGGAAACACAAAAACAAAGCACTATCTGGACGTTTATGGAATTGTAAATTGAAACGTGGTGGATTACTTTCATTTCCAGAACGGAGAGAGAAAGCAAACCTAAAAACAGAACAGTAATGTTGGGAACAGTCAATTGCAATTGCGTCGAAAGGGAAACGGAAGGACACCACTGAGGGGCAACTGTTATTACTCCACTAAAACACAATACTCGGCCCGGCCTGCCTGACTGCCAGGCGCTCACCATTCTAGCAAACGGAACCCTGTACCAGCCATTTCAAATTTAATACACAGGAATTCTTGTGTTATAACACCCTGGTTTATTGGAACTACCTTTCTTCCATTATACTGTCTTTCAATATAACTAAGTAAAAGTGTAACTGATTTATATTGTAACTGATTACTTGGCCCTTGCCATATTTTCTTGAAATAAGGTTATCGTTTCAGGCTGGATTGTACTCTGTTACCCGGGTTACGAAAGTGGAGAGAGCTTATCTCCGTGAATTCTTATTCACTCTTTATGAGTGCATGTATAGTGTATATATCAGTATAGCATTTGTGATTGATACTTCATACATATATTTTTATCACGTTTGCTTTGAAGATAATATTTATGCATTAATAACAATCTTTGATCAACCTTAGTAACTCTTAGTTATGTGATCTAACTAGTAGTTCTGTGAACAGTAGACCTCACGCAGTTTTCTCATCCATAAGTATCTGATGTCACTTGTTTGGAATGTTAACAAACTCAGTTGACGTTTGAATTTGTATTCCATATTATATAATTCATCTAGTTCCGTGATAATCTTTACATCTGATGAAAATTAATTTTTTACAATCAAAAATTTTATAATTTCTCCAGCATCATTCAGTTCATTTGATTATTTTCAATCACTTATTAAATTAGTTTTTTTCAAATGGGAGAATATTGATACCGATGGGCACGCATAATAACACCACGACTGCAGAACAAAATATTGAAACCAAAGACCTTGAAGATACATACCTCTTCAAGGTATTTGATTGAAACTATAGACCTTATAGAAATAGACACGGCTTCTCCAGACATCTGTGTAACCACTTGTCAACTGATTGATTATGAATAATTCTATAGTCTGATTAATCCTATCTTCAGAGTGGATGATATAAAGGGTGATTCTTAATTATGGTAAAATAATTTGGCATAACTTACAGTTTGTTGTTAGCTAAAATATTTCTGAAAATAACTTTCAGCTGATAATTTCTTTTGAATATTTTCTTATTTAAAGCAAAATAAATCAGCTGTTTTGGAACATCTGTTATTTAAATCCATGTTTCATTTGCAATCAGCTACAACCTATGAGTTATTAGTTCTCTCCTCATAAAACAGTAAATTTTTGTGGTGTAATGTTCTACATAATAATATATTTTATTCAACTTCTATTCAAATTTAGTTTAGAAAGCTTACATGATTCTTTTCAGAATCAAATTCTCTACAATTTTTATTGCGGAAAAATTATTTGTTTATTGGTCAATGAAGAAAGTTATTAGGCATCAAACGTAGAAGTCTGTGTTTTTCTACTTAGATTTTTTGCATATTTCAACTTTTTTTCTCAAAAACTACTCACACTACAGCTTCCAGAATAGTTTTATTCAATTTTTCAGATATTTTTCCATATGAATCCAGCATAAGTTTTCCAAGAACTAGTCCCCAAACAATTCAGCATCGGTGTATTTCACCAGAGGAAATGAATTCCGGGCGAAATCTTTCACCCTGTATAGCTCGCTAATGAAGCGTTTATGGATATATGTTTATAAGTTTTTTTTTCTTATTTTTACCTCTACTATCACGTATTAAATTATTTTACCATAATTAAGAATCACTCTGTATATAGTGATATCGGAGTATAGTGGAAATTCCTTTTCCTTCCATATTATCTCTAAAATGCGAAATATCAAATAACCTTGTATAACTTATACATCGACGCGCAGTTGAAAAAGGAATATTCCTTCCAGATCTCATAGAATTCTATCAACGCGTTTGGCCGTAAATGTGTTACATACATACATACATACAGACAGACGAAAGAAAATCCGAGTTAAAACATAGACCTCACTGCATTCGGTGAATCACGTTTACATTCTATCTATTCACTAGGCATTACTTGATCATAGAAAAAAATGCTTGTGAGTTATATAGGATATTTTATGTTATCAATAATAAAGCATGAGAGAAGGTTTCTTTGAGAGCTGCCATCAGGTGGGGAAAATAATATCAAGTTATTGAATGAGGCCTGAGAAGTGCGTGAATGGAAGTATGGTGAGATATACTTCAGACTGACAGCATCCCTCATAAATAGCATCACTGTTCCCCATTCAAACAATGCTGTCAGTTTGAAAAGAATAGCAGGGGAAAATCGGGACAAAGAGAGACGATCGATAAATGGGTGGTTTCGGCAACAAGGTAGAATCAGACGGCCCAATCGCTGAGAAATGATGGCAATTTTATCAAGTACCGATACGTATTAGAGGTAAAATACGTAACTGTAAACCGTGTGATGCCGAGTTGGACAAAGTAAGCTCCAGAATAAACCACAGCCACTAGGCACGCTCTCCATCTCGAGTCTCGACTCAGCCTTGCCACAAAGCGCACAGTATCACGTCCACAAATATTGCAATCAAAGCTGTTTCAGACGAGGCTACTAAGCCCCCTAAGCCCCCTCCACATTACCGCTGATTAAAAGTTCGTTAGCCGAAACGGAAAGAGTTTCCTCCATCTAGTACTTTCCGTAGGATCTAGTTCAATCTGCATGAGAAATTTGACAGAGTTTATCGGCTACTTTGGAGTAAATAACTGTGAGTTACTCTTCACACACATTACAGAGTTCGTCGTCAACTGAAGTAAATAACTAAGTTAAACATCACACCATTTCCAATATCAGAACCATATCTAAAGTTCGTGTCAAAAGTGTTTACTCTTGACGTCATAAAATGGGTTATGCATTGCATAGTGAAGGTAATAAAATGTATGTGAGTCATCACCTACTAATAATTATGAAAAATTAACAATTATTTTCAGTTTATTATGAATTTATTTTAATCCCATTGTGCAAATAATGATCACCTCGGTTCCATTTGAATTCGAATATTCCATTTGAAATTACTTGTAACAACCACACCAAGATTGTCGTCATAATTTTATTACTCTTTCTTTATTCTTTATTCATTTATACTATAAGTGAATCATCGGAATGATAGGGAGAGGAAAAATAAGGTAACCTTGTGCCATTCCCCTCCCAAATTTCGATAGGGTTACATATAATCTGAAATAGTTCAAGTCTTGAATTGAGAGTTATTTAATTCCAATATTAAAGCTATTAATATAGCTTCAATTCGAGTGCTACTAATCTTGCAATTTTTTTTAATATGATACAGTCATCATATTATTGGTAACAATGGTCAATGAGCTCACTGTTTACATATAATATTATTTTTTCCTGGTAGTTGAGTTTCCATTTGATTTTTTTGGGTAATATATTACATATTTTGATAAAATAGGGTACATAAATGTGATAGCTTTGTCTGCAATATATTATATGAAATAGGAGTAAAAAGATTAGTGATTCAGTTTACTTCATTTAATGAATACTGGTCTAATTATCGACAAGATAATCTGAGTTCAATGCGCTTGTTACTCCCCTTGTAAGGGTGATCACTTTGAGAACCAAACTCCTCTTAATACCATTTATGAGTTGAAAAGATCGCTTCCCGGAGTTTCGAAACTCACCTAAAGCTTGTGAAGTTGTGCTCCTGGGGGGGTTATCTCTTATGATAGAGTCCCACGTTATGAAGCTATTGTGAGAAGTTGTGGATTGTAATTCCTTCACAGATAATACGATGTTTCTGATATTTATAAGAGCAGTTTCTAAATTCCCTCTTTTGCGAATAAATTCACAAAAAATTAAGGCCTTCCGGCTCGCAAAATTACTGGGTTCAAACCTCAGCTCTAGCTCAGTGGTAGAAACATGAATTTTATAAGCACAAATAATCACCATAAGGTTCAAGGACCAAGTATTGATAATTCTTACCGCTGCTTCTATGAAGTTCTTGAAGAATACCAGTAAGGAAATTAAAAGAATATTTGATGACTGATTATCAGTAACCATGTACCACTAGAGAATAATCAGGACCAACTATAGTTGTTTCTAGTTGATTCTTAAAACGCTCGTCGTGAATACAAGTATTCACCAATATACCCTTTCAAAATTCCTTAGAACTTACAACGCCAGTTCTTGAAGCTCTCTGGATCCTTATATGATATAACTGGAACCTTATTAATATAATTTCTTATATATTTGTTCTGGCTGATGAATTGAATATCATCAAAGGATGATAAATATTGAGTGCTCTGAATAAGGTTAATATTATTTGATTCTATGATTTTAAGTGCTGCTAAATATTTGTTGGTACCAAAACAGCTCAAACTATATAACACGAGATGAGTTGGGATATAATAAAAAATTCTATAAGTTTGTATGCTGACATAAAACACAAAATATATTCCCATAAACAGATATGCATAAAATATTCAATAAATCTGTAATTCACTTAAATAATCTACTTTTAAAATCTGAATAATTATCACAGGCTTTGCTAATATTCACAATAATGAGTTTCAAATTCATAAATATATTATATTTAATATTGGTACTTAGACTTCCAATCAATACAAAATTCCACCAATAAAAACCTGTTCGGTCTATAAGTTTGATATGATATACTTGGTTCAATTACAAAATTAATATTTAATAAATTAATATTCAAACATGAGATCTCAGGGCTTTTAATATGAATTCGGGCTGTGCATGGAAGTAAGCTTCCTACATATAATAAACAAATTTATAAAATGTTCCTGTGAACTATGTGATATTGTTCAACACGTGGTGACTTTCTATTTTTATTCTAATTAATTGGAATAGCGCTTTTTTATTAATTATTACCCCACTGAACGTAGACAAATGAGCTCATTTGGTTTGACTTATCACTCACTGACTGAAGTTCTGGATGTTCTCGTGGATTGAATTAATTATTTCCAATAATTAATTAGGTAGGCTCCTTTTCGTCACTGCTGGGCTAACGTGTAATCCAGATTTTTATAAGTTTCTTTCGAATTAAAGCTATTTTTATGGGAATCTTTACAATTACGAACTCTTTGACAGCACTGAGTTCACAAACAATTTACATTCAACAAACATACATTACATTTAAAAAAGGGTTTGGCTTAATAATTCATTAAAAAAATTTTTAAAAGGAATAAGAGAAGACCCTAAACTCCATGTGCCTCCTCTCGGGGTGGGATCTTAAGCCAGAAGAAAGAGGTTTTCAGAAAATTTGCTTCTTCCTAGAATAATTCTATAAGCTACTCTCTGATTGGCCTTCAATTTAATAGACTCAATACAATTGGTTGCCTTGGGAATCAGGGCTTCCTCGGCTTTATAATAGAAAAAATTAAATAAAGAAGTTTTTATACAGATATATGGGGTATTTATCTTAAATTGAATTCATAAATAAATCGTAACATACGATTTTAATAGATAATACATTTAGTTTTTATATGAGTTTTGTATACTCTTGATTTATCATGCTTTTTAGATTATAATAAATATTGTATAGAAATAATAGTTGTTTGTAATTCTACACATCGACTTCCTTTAGCATACATAATATATTCTTTATGAGTGAATTTTATATGATTCAACCGGTCATATGGGTTGATCGAATAATCAGCTGATTCGTTCAGTATTGGTTCGGATAATTATCGATTTATCCAAGATCGACTAATTCTTTTCAAAACGTAAACAAGTAACTCTAACCTCAATGTTCATGCATTTTATTTTATTTTTTTTTGTAATCCGCCAATAATAATTATGCCGCTTTATAATTTTTTGATCTTACCAATGGGTTCTCATAATTATTAAATCACAATAATACATGTTTTCTTATCGTTGTTGATAATGCTATTACTCCTAATCGCTAATAATACTTGATTTGAGTTGATTTACTCTTTAGATAGGTCTAACCTTCTTTCCAATTTTATAGTTCTATTACATTTTATTGGCTCATTTAGAAATATTTGGTGGTTTCAAATTACCACGTGACAAGCTGTATGTAGATACACTCATCTCTCATCATCAATAGCCTCATCACTACGCACAATCCTTATGTGGAATCTCACTTGAAACTACTACTGTGGTTCTACTCTACTGTGGAATCTCTATTGAAACTTTTTCAGCACAATATCCGAGATGATATTCTACATCTAATTATGACGTTAAATTGGAAATTTGAGAAATTTGCAATTTTAAACGATTGGTAACCCTGTAATTTCTTCGGATGGAGGGTCAAGTCTCAACCTATTTTATACAGGCTATAATTGCAAGTGAGCATCATCCTAAAAAATAAGCATTCTGAGTTGAGATGAGAACTAAATCATAGAATGTGCAATTATTACTTTTGACTTGGAGGGATATAATAATATGCGCAGCAGAGAAATGTAGGGATACAGTGGCGGCGATGTTGCCGTTCTAAAACGGCCAACGGCCGACTGAATCTAATCGACAAGTTGACAACTGTTATTCTACCTATGACTCTATTCATCACTGTAATTGGCTGATCTCCCTCCATTTCTCAGCTCTGCATATTCCTCCAAGTTGAAAGTAATTTTAGAAGTAAGAAGACAACTTTCTGCAGATTATTACATAGCCATCTGATACATGAAGATGTTTCTGGTTATTATGAAAATATTTTTTGAACTGCAGGCCTGCACAGTAGTACACTTTTTTACAACTGGTGAGCGCGACATTTTTTTTTAGTTTGTAATGTTATTGTTTATAATGTAATATTGTTAGTATTTTTATAATGTTAAACTGATACTGAAGTGCTTTTTCCTTTTTTTCTTGTCCTTTTAGTTTTTATTACTCTTTCTCAATTCGCTTTGTAGACTCTGACACTTCTTTTTTTATTTTAAGTAGTTTTTTTCTGCCCAAACAGGTTTCTGTAACCTTTGGGATTATTTTCCATGTATATTTGATTTTTGGTAATGTTCTTCAGGGTATGATTGTGATTTTTTGAGTTATATGGTGATTGCTTCAGTGACTATGTAATTTCATGCTCTGTATATAATGTAAACATGGAAAATAAATTGATTTGAATTTTGTATGGACTCTAGGCCATATTGTATGGAGTAAATCTCGACATGGAAAAGAACAAATTTGAATAAAATAGTGTGTATAGAGCTGGAGCGAAGGAGAGACAATCTTGCAGGTTGTCGCTAATTGTGATAAAATAATAGGAGACAGCGACAACATTTGTAGCAGCAATTGGTGCAGCGGTTTTAATCGTGTCGTTGTCTCTGTCGGACGCGTTTTAATCGTGTCACCGTCTTCGTCGGACGCGTTTTAATCGTGCCGCTGTCTCTGTCGGACGCGCATTAGGGCAGCGCAGATAAGCGCCGGCATCAAGCATTAATCAAGCAGTTTTACTGCGTGTCAGCTCTCGGCTCTTATCTGCGCCAGACGCGGCGCGCGGCGATAAACTGTTTACTCGGTAATAGCAGCCGGCAGCTGCATGCAGCCCTAAACCGGACACTTTACGTCTCTGTCCGTCCGATTCCCACAATCGATTGTTGCCGCTGCTGTTGCTGCTGCTGCTACTGCTGCTTCTGCTGCTGCTGTTGCTGCTGCCGATTTGATAGTATCTCATTCTGCTCCACTACTATAAACGTTTATTACTTTCTCATTCATGATCTGCAATACTATTGAAATTTCGTTGTTATATTTCGTATTTGTAGAAATCGTCGGCTTAATGTTGGGAGGGAGGAATTGGTGATCCAATTTAAAATTATTGCTAAATTCATTCGGTAGCACAATAGTTAAGTACACACGTTGAGTAGTTTACCTTTGTATGGAGATAGCATTGAATATATTTGTCTTATTACTTACTAGTTACAACTTACTTATTATTAGTTAATTATGATGAAGTTATATAAGTCGTAGTACACAATTCAAGAATATCCTACTGAAATATATTACAGTTATAAACCTTGTAAATCAAGGTTGTGAACTTGTTAATTCAAAACCTCTTCAATTTGGTGATATACTCGACTGAGCTCTTATCTTCAATGACTCTAGATGACCAGATACTACCAAATGGAAACGGATAGATGAATAAAATAAGGGGTTCAAAGGGGGTGCTCCATTTTCAAGTTTAAAAAAATTCTGGTTCTTTTTAATTTGTTATTTCATGTAAAAAATTTAAACGGGTACTATGGTATTATTTTTCAACTATTGTTCATTTATTTATTGGCACAGAAATATACACATATCACAAAATGATAAAGAAGGGCAAATCACAGTAAATATTACTATTTATTTGTGATGGATATGACTGTGCCAATTCATCAAGCATCAAGTCTATTGTTGTTGATACGAAAGACAAGATTGTGTTTGCTGTTGCAATTACAAGTTTATTTACAAGAGATCACAAACATTCAAACAGCGGTTGCCGCCGTATCATATACGCAGCGCTTTCATTTCCATTATGTGAACGCTATGGAGAATATTGTCGGCCATATATTTTGAGACGGCACTTGCTATCTGTTATCGCTCACAACAATCTCATTTGATGCGTTCTTCTCGTCTGTGTTTGTGGATGGGCCTCCTGAGTGCCGTAATAACACTTCAATAGTTGCTTTGTCTTCAAGGCTGGCTCGCCTTCGCCTTGCAATTCCAATAGAGCGATTCTCTTCTAGTTTGGCGGCGCGTGTTCGCATCTTGCCAATGCCTTTACCCACTTGAGCGGTGCCCGTGCAGTGCACTCACTACTCCCATCATTCCCGTTCACAAAAGCTCAGCTCCAGTGTGTGAGGTGTGAAGCATTCATCAGCATAAAACCAGTGCCATGCCACCCATCATATTATACACTCTGATTTTCATTGGCCTACTTGATGAGGGCTGCATATAGTTATGTAATTTTTATTTGTAACTAAAATGTTATATGGGGATCACTCCGTAAACAGTATTCCATTCCTTCCATGGTACAGTAGGTTCTGAAGTGCTCAATACTTCATCTGAATTCAGAGTCCTCTAACTGAATCATCAAGCACTGCAATTGAGTAGATTAGCTACTGATTAGAAGCTATTTGAAACTAGATTGTAATTTAACTAGAAAACTAGATTCGTAAAACTAGATTTGTAAAACTACATTCAAAAGCTGCTGTGTAGTTATCAACCTCACATTCATATCAAATGTTATAAAACCACCCTCAAGTCTTCTTTCATATTCTATACATAAACAATAAAGTCACATCCAAGAAATAAATTCTAATAACTTCTCGATAGAAATAGTATATAATCATAGAGAAAAGATAGCATAATAGCTTATGCTATCGATTACCTTGCTGTGGATTTTCATTGAGTAATATAAAAATATCAATAAATTGATGACAACCTACATCCATGAAATAGTTTTAATTACTTTACAAAAAGCTATTCAGATCTGTTTATTCGAATTGAACAAGTATTTCACTGATCTGATCTTATCTTATTTGAACACAATTTCTCCAAGTACAAAGTCGTTATAGATTAAAGTAGGCTACAAAGTTGTTATTAGATTTCTTCAAATTGCGCTCGACGCTCGTTCTAAACGAACAACAGAGCATTTATAGTTTATAAATTATGTATTTTGTCGAATTGGCAACATTGAATGCAAAATACGTACATTGGAGGATAAATAGTGTGATTGAATCAGGAGATTATTAAAAGAGAGGGATGGAGATATAGAGTGAGATAGGAAATAATAGATGAAAGAAGAGAGAAGTGAAAGAGTTACTTGTGAGAAGGAGAGATCTGCGTTTAGATCCTGAAATTGCTATTGAGTCTAGCTTGGGATAGTGAGCACAAAATAGAATTCTGAGTTCTCTATTTTTCTATGTATTCGATTAGGTTGGCGTTGGCATGGCTCACGATCGGTTCGATCTAGAAAATTGAAGTAGTTAATGAATGATTCAGAAGCAGTGAGTGGTTACATAACCCACTTGATAGTCTATGATGATCGCTTTCTCGTTCATATTTCAGAAACTCTCGCGATGATACCAAAGAGAATATTTATCTATAGTGCACCAGACTTGAAAAATACTTGAGTCACCGAAATTAACGAGCATCCTTACTGGAAGTTGGACTTTGGAGCGACTGAATTTTTCATGAAGACCACTCGCTACTTAGACTAGACTCGTAATTGACGAGAGGAAAGTTCATCTTTGGGAAGAGGGGTGGGAGTGAAGCAGCTATCACGACCATTCAATAACGCTGTGCTGAAAAATTCAGTGGAATGTTGTATGCTAGCTGAACACTCGAATCTACATGCTGAATACAACCACATGAGAGCAAATTCATTCCTTTTCAGAACATTATACTGGGAAGTAAAACACGGAATCGTTGAAGATTTCGCATTGAAATAGTGGGAAAACTTCTATTACGCCACACTTTATTCCCTGAGCTAGCAACCTTGATGTTTTACAAATGAACACTTGAGAAAATTGGAGTGGAATGGAAAGTTAAACTGATTATAGTGTGCAGTACGATGTACACTTTTCTAAGTTACAAAGTTAAAAATATATTATCTAATTTATGTCTTCTGAAACTAAATTTACATTCTACACTTTACGCTGAGAATGATGCTCACACCCTAGACTCGTATATGAGTGATGAACGAGTTGTAAGAGAGAAAACATAAATTCAACTATTATTTTAAGTGGCTTTCGAACATTAGACCACTTAGATGAAGAGAAACAATAATCACTCTGATTTAGAAACACAGGACTTGGGATTAAAGTATGTCACGTTATTTTTTATAGTTAAATAACGATTAGCCTCCTGCTTGGCATCAGTCGGTAGAGCATGAAATATTTTAATAATTATAAAAATCAGGTCGTGGTTTTTTATAGGATACAGTCTCACTTTAGTACGACATGTTCTTGTCATCATACATTAATGGGCTCATACAGGAGCTCATAAAAATAATACTGATAATTTATTAAAAAATATATATATGGTACTTATCCTATAGTATTGAGGAATAAAAATAAATCGCACACCATAAACAATTTGATACATATATTAACAAATATTGCAAAAATAAATCAGAGCAAAAAATATATAATATAAAATAAAACAATAATCGAAATCAATAAAATATCACAGGTTAAATACTATTCTTTAAAATTTTATAGCACGAAACGTTATCATGTGCTTTTATTTTTATGATCATATGCATTTATTTGCATGTAGCTGCGATATCAGCTTGCCAATACCTGTCGACTTGGGCGATTCTATTAAAACTAAATTCTTAAAATCAGCTTGATAAATTGACAACTAGTAATCCAAATATATATATATTAAATTCTATAGTATCTAATAGATTTCTTTGTAATAAATATATTTTTTATCTCAGGGTGCGAGATTCGGCACCTGAAGGAATAAATAGAGCAATTCATCTAGTGAATCAGAGCTACAACAAACTATCGCAAATTATATTGCAGAAATTAATGATCATATGAATATTGTATTAACAGCCTAGATTTTATACTTCTTTGATTGATAGATCTTCTGATATGTGGATTGATTTGTTACTTTCTAATAAAATACCTTTAATACTACATTTACTTGCGCAAGTATTTTTTACCAAATTCTTAATTTATAAGAAAACCCTTTCGACGAGCTAGCTTTGATTCTTATCTAATTTCGAAGCACTGAGGGCGCCCTATCACTATTTCAATATTTTCCACTCACGTGTCGGAATTTTCTTAGGAGCTGCTGATGTCGTTCCAACTCCTGGTGGTCCTGGATTATTGTAGCCGGAGTCGTCTCTTCCAAGGGGTTACAAAATTATTTAAAAAATGACTTTTGCTTCATAAGAGCATCACAAAGTCTTATAAGAAATTTAGTAATTCAATTTAACTTTAAATTATTACAAGATATAGCAAGGTATTACGCTCTATAATTTTTAGTGACCTCTCATGGTGGCAGTTGGCAGGCGAGTCTGGTTCTCGTTTCTCAATTTTACAATTCTCATTTCCGATTTCCAAATTTGCATAAAAATTTGAATATTCTAGTCCTCCGCCATTCCAGGCTCAAATAGACCGTATAAAATATTAAATTATTACTTATGTTATATATTTAATAATTTCTTTGCCTTCGGGCCATATCCAAAACATAGACTTACAACAATTTTTTATAAATTCTATTTATTTGTAGAAATATATACAAATATTTTTGAATCGGCTCACTATTGCCGCCTATCAATTGCCACTATTTGATTGGTGCATGCAAATTATCACAGTATTCATGCGCCCAGTAACCTCCTACTTCCTTAATACATTTAATTATTTTTGTTGGGGTTTTTAAATATGCTCTTTACATGCTAAGTAATTTTTTATAGGTTATTAGTTGTTTCATACATCACAATAATTAGCCACGTGAGACCTTTAGTTCCTCAAATTGCATACTGTTTTGCCACAATAAATTTCTGCCAAGGTGTTTGGTCAGATTCTACGTTGTATGGCTCGGTCGATCGTTAGGTCGCCGATCAGTAAATATTTATGCCTAACCTCAATTTTCAATATTTTATATAATATTATATATTAGCAAAATTTATTTCCATTCCTCTTAGGCTGTTGTACAGTTTAGCCAGGACGTCTGATATTATCTAATCTTTACGTTATCTCTTTGGCGATATTAGCCGATTACTTCACTTAGACCTATAAATATTTCAGCTAGGGATTTTTATTTATCAATCCAAATTAAATATGTTACAAGTAGTATGTGAGTACAAGCACTACCTCCGTAAACAAAGCCGTAGTGCGTTCGTGTGACGTCAGCACAGGTAGGGCTCCTAAACCAATAGAAACTCTAGCTGATATAGATCAGCTGAAATCAACGAATTTTCATTGGTGTAGGAGCCCTACCTGTGCTGACGTCACACGAATGCACTACGGCTTTGTTTACGGAGGTAGTGGTACAAGTACCGAAAAATGTTTATATGATTGGTTCTATCTGGGTTATCTTATTATGGTAAGAAACCAATACTGTATCATGATTAACCAAGGAAGCTTCTGTGAAAATAATATGGACTCATAAATACCCAAAATCACATTGAAGCTTTCTGAAAACCTGAAAGCCAGAGTCAATTAGAAGTCATATCGATTTAATTCAATCTCCTTCACCATATATATAATATATAAATAATATCGTGTGACCTGGCTGGATCAGGTCTGGTGTCAGAGTTTTCAGGTCGCAACTGATCAATTTCAGGGCCTCTGAAATGACCTAACGACTTGACCAGAAATCACAAAATACTGCATAGCATTACAATAAAATAATTATAATGCATACTGGAAATATAATAGAAACACTCCACTCACATGGGCTACTTTTTAACAAATTAATAAAAAAAATAATAAAAATCTTGTAGTAACCTCTATTTTTTTCCTATTTTAAAGTTTTTTAAAAAAAGGGTACTACAAGATTTGTTATATTGTTTTTTATTAATTTGGAAATATAATAAATATCATGTCACAAATGATCGAATCACATTCACTAGAAAATTCTCATCGTTTTACTTATATCCTAAGATCGTTAAATCGTTAGCTTAGAGTTTTTTTTTATATTTTGTGATATGAATTCTTACTCCATTGATGCAGACTCATAGAAATGGATGTAAATATCTCTCCGAGGTCGTGATTACAAGAATACTCATGTAGAATAATAGAGCTTTTGAGTGATATTATCAACAGCAATCGATTGCTAGTCAAGTGAACTATAACCAACATACTAAGAGATATGTATGTACAAGATACGAGGTGATATGTATTTCGCAAACTGAAAATCAGACGAAATTCATTTTCTTAATAGCAAATATTGATGCATATAACTAGGTTGACAGTTGATTGTCGACCATAATATGGCAACGTTGGCCCCAAGGGGTGACTATGCAATCATCTCGCTCCAGCATTCCACAAACAGACGTTGATTGTTTCCAAATTCGCGGAACTTAGAGTGGCATGCAGGATCCAGTCTGTCTGAATAAACATGAGCATCCAGTCAACTAAATTAATAACCATCTAACTGTTGATAGAAGTTATAATAGAGCATAGCCATTTGTCTACCCCATGTCATTGTCGATGCGACATTCCAGTTACTTGATGAGTTCATATTAGATTCAGAAACGAGTATGACGAAAACGATAATTCTCGAAAACTTCTTCAACAAGCAATTACTGGAATTGTTGGTTACTTTATCCCACCCTTAGTATCAAACTACAGTAATATCATTACTGATATTACTGTAACTATTACAAAACATTGTAGGAGTTGAACTGTCGGTCCCGGCTGAAGTATGACAGTCGTGAGGCCCATTGAAGGCTTAAATTATATAATTCAGGCGGTGGGACCTTCCTGCAAGGGACTCCCCACCAATAAAAGCCATACGAATTTACTTTATTGTAGGAGTATATTATAGCATATTGTAAAATCGTTGATGATTATGTTTGACCAATTATTAACTAAGCTTGTGAAATCTATTATTTTTCATTCTACAACTTTGAATTTATCAGTGATAGTTTCAAACGCTATTTCAATACTATCCTATTATATTAAGCGAGCAATCTCTGTATATTTATATCTGGTTATTTATGTTCAACAGATCTCGAAAACGGCTCTAACGATTTTCACGGAGTTTGGAACATAGTTGGTTTATGATATAAAAATTCGATTGCACTAGGTCTCATTATATGGTAAACTCGCTGAACGACATTAAAATGATAATTCATCCTTGGAAAACAGATGATAATTTCTTTGTCTCTCGATAACAGAAGATGCGTGTGCCTGTGTGGGAGAAAGACAGAATTATTTCCAGCTGTGTAATCATAATCAATCAGCGAGAAATTTTATCCAGCTAGACAATTTAATCGACTTGATCAACATAATCTGATTTGTTGACATGACATGATATTCCTCCTAAACTGGAGTATATCATAATTTTCAAAGTTGATCATTATTTGACAAATTTAAGTGATTAGTGAGTGTTATTTTGTTATTAAATTTGGTTTGTATATAATCTAAATAATACATTTTTTGTTTTCAAATGTTTGAACAGAGAATTGAACCTGAATTCAAGTGTATGGAACATAACCTATGGACTATTAATAGTGTATAAATCAAAATTCGGGAAAGAAACAGTTTTGGGCTGTGCCTGTTAGTACTTCCCCAATCATTTCAAAGAATTGTGTTCGGTTGATCAAAAGTCAATAAATAAATAACGAGCAAATCTCGGTGCCCCGATATTATTTATAATTTATGGATCAAAGTGTTGATAAAAACGAATAGAAATTTTAATGAATGAATTGTTTAGAAATGGTTGTGTGCAGTTACAATACAACTCAGCAATCTACTGATCAATATCTTCATTTGATGGAGTTTGCTTGTGAAGGAGCCTATTATGAGTTAATATTCATTTTGATTCAATATGTTTCCAGGCTGCTCTCTAGACCAGAAAATGATTACGTATTACAATTCTCTTACATTGAGAAACTTTATGAGGAGTTCAAGTATATTATGTGGCGTATAGACGTTCTTAGGTATTTGATTGAAGCCGCGTGTAGAGGATACGCATGGAACATGATTGGATATGATGGATATGATATAATCATAAATTGGATAATACATTTGATATGGTAGTATCATTTCTCATTCGTTAAACATTATTCGATCCGATTAAATTTACTCTGAACTGAATTCATGCAGCAGACCACCTACAATTTCAACATTATTGACATATTCTAATAAATTGTCTTTCTGATTTATTGAACTTGAAGCTCTCTTATTGTTTAGAATTCAACTCTGAAAAACTACCGATGGAAAGTTTGAAGTTTTTACGGTTTATTCATGTGAGGACCAACTATTAGAGTAGTGAAAACACAAATTGAAATAATTGTCAACCACTTTTATTATTATACAATACTACAACAGAACCTGGTTTGGTGGCTTTACCAGCCACATCTTCAGCTGTTTGTTTACAACAGATTTTTCATCATGGAAAAGTACCACAACACAACTGTAAGGTATAAGAGTAGTGTTTGAAAGCATTGAGGTCTCTTAGTTTTGTTCTGATCCTCATAACCTTTCCTTCACAATATTCTATTCATGAGACCAGTCATGTTTACGATCGTTGATCGTACAACCACATTTTTATCTCATCTTCACACGTGTTTTTATGAGGCTTGAGGCAGCTCAGCCGAGATACCAATCCATTGCGACTGGTAACAGGTGAGGCCATGGGCAGGTATTGCTCCATCTCCCGCGGGGACAGGGTGAAGATGTAAATTGCACTTGACAAGAGCAAAGTTCCATCTGGGAGTGAATGAAAGACTGTGGCGGGACGCGGGGGAGTGGGTGCTACATGATACAGTGGTTGATGGGATGAGTTCATTTTCTACTAGATGAGGACTAGGGGATAAGGGAGAGGGAGGAGAAGGAAGTGTTTTACTACTTGTTCATAGAGAATGTTGGGCTGGGATAGTGGAGGGGATAAGGTGGGAAATGTATTGCACTTGGAGGGATACATACGTGTGAAGAAGGGAAGAACTCCTCCACCAGGATTGAGGAGGCAGGTTCATTTGTCCTGGGTGCTTCCTTGCTGAGTTTATTTATTATTATGGGCAAGCTCTGCGAGTGCCATAAAAGTCTCTTTGTTGCTGAAGACAAAATGTTAAGGCTGCGCCGCTGGCTGGTGGGGAAGGAGTGGTAATGCGAAAGAGTAACTAGGCGAGAGTTGCTGTTTGAAAGTATACGTACCCCTCTGTTTTCTTCTATTAAAATACATTACGTCCTTCCCCTCCTATTCCACGAGACTTGGACCGCTAACTTCGACGTAGCGTACTTCGTAGTTGTAGAAGTAATATCTTCCCTCTCCGTTTCAACAAAGCATACAAACACTTTTCTTTCCCAAAAAACTACGCCACCAAATACAAACAGTCAAAAGGGGCAGCATATCTCACTCAACCCCCCCCCTTCACCCACCCGCAATCCACAACGATCTATCTCTCAATTTTTAACGGTACATTTAAATGACACAGCGACGACCTCACTAAGAGTTATGTACTTTTTTAAACGCACCATAAGCCGACAATTTATTACTTTGTGAATATGTTAAGATGTTCGAAATTTTTGTCTCTATGCCGCACTTGTTCTTGCGATGTCAACCCGAATAAATCATCAGGTGTCAGTATCTGTTCCCAGCAAAAGGATCATTAAAAGTAGATAAATCTCACCAGAATTTTCCATCTTCCACTTTCTGTAATCTAGAGGAATGGAAATGCAAACCGCCTGAATCACCTACATGAATTATACATTGAATATTTTAAAGCTGACAAATGAGCGCTAAATTTGCTGGGGGATATTATTGGACATCGTTCATTGAACAAAACGTAGATCAAAGCCACTGGAGATCAAAATTACATTATCAATATACAATTAACAGGAACATATTTATTATAGATTTCCCCAATAATTGATATTATTATAGATTTAGAATCAAACGAGTTCAGTAGGTCTATGCGATATTAGGAACTCTAGCATGTTGAGGATGTATTTTCTTGACATCTTGAGTGAAGAAGGACTTTACATGACTTTTGTGGTTGAGTGGTGGAGTGGACATTACTGTCCAAACTTCTTCACGTCAACCGTAAACGAATAAAAAGTCAAAACTCATTCTAGTTTCACTCGATCTTGCTTGGTACGAATCGAAGTGAGAAAGCAATTCTCTTCAAAATTAGAGTCATCATCGAATAAAGTCCGCATTATATTGTCATATAATGGTAAAAAAGGCTAGTCGCGACCTATACCTATTCCGAATTTGAAAAAATAACAGCTTGAAATAATATAATATTGATAACTTGTGTGTAATTCAATGTGAAGATAAATAAATTCACAAGCATGAGAACTAAACACATGAGACATTACTCTAATAGTAGTTTACGTGACAAGTCCGATAACGATAATTTACCGCATAAGTATGATTGTTTCTGCCCGAAACGTAGTTGAGGGCAGAATTATCATACGAATGCGGTAAATACGTTACCGTACAAGTTACGTACAATATTTTTTGTCATACTTATCTGAGAAAGAATAATATTGCTGAGAAACAGAAACCATTATACCAGCTGCTGTTCGAGCTACTGCATTCTATAAACATGACCTAGCCCGTAGCGCCTAGTTCATAGCAGACAGACCCTTCGAGCTCAAATAAAATGATAAAGGCCTAAATTATAAGATTTCAGATTATTTTTATAACTTGAAAATCCTTAAATGAGTTCTTTAATTATTTGAGTTAAATTACTCAGATGTTATTAGGACTCATTAGAGTCCTAACATACTCGACTGTAAAGAGAACATGTGATCTCTTTACAGTATAGTATGCTGTAATGAAAATCACATGTTTTCTTGTTCTGCAAACAGCTGTTTACCGGCTTGATTTAATGCATGGAAAACAGCTGCAATTGAGTAAGTATGACAAAAAGACACTTTTACAGAATTATAGTCTCAGAGCATACAGTCATCTATAGGAGCAGAATACTTTCCCCATGAATTATATCAATTCTTCTTGTTAATCAAACATCTTGTATTCCAGTAACCAATGGCACATACTGTATTATCCTTGATTTCAGATCTCAGGTTTTGATTATATGAATAGCCAAACATTTTTATAATGCTCCACATCAATCAAAATTTACTCAGGTATGTAGCGTGCGATTTGCGAGCTAATGAGGACGAATACTGAAGAAATTCAACGAAAAGACAGTGTACAGAGGCCTCTAAATCCTCGTTCACATAATAAAGCCTACAAACACATGATCCGTAAATTTAAGGGTAGATCGGGCCGGCCTGGATTTAACAGCTCGACGCTAAGCCCAGTTGACAAATTTGCTGCGTTAGTCTACTCCACTACATTACAACGTGACTAGTGGCTGGATGTAGTAGCTACTGCTACTGATACTGATACTGATACTGCTACTGCTACTGATACTGTTACTGATACTGCTACTTCCACTGATTCTGCTACTGTAGTTGCTACTCCTGGGTATAGGTCTACTGTGTATGCTATAGTCTTATTTTGGCCACTCTACAATACTTCTTGTGCCTCAAACTCTCTTTTTTACTTTCCTTGCCCTATTACCATAGGTAAGGAAAGTAACCTATTGCTTTCCAAAAAAATTTAAGGTACCCTAATTTCATGTTTTCTATACGTTTCAAGGTCCCTTGAGTCCAAAAACATGATTTTTGGGTGTTGGTCTGTGTGTGTGTATGTGTGTGTGTGGTGTGTGTGTGTGTGTGTGTGTGTGGTGTGTGTGTGTGTGTGTGTGTATGTGTGTGTGTATGTGTGCATGTCTGTGAACACGATAACTCCATTCCTAATTAACCGATTGACTTTAAATTTTAAACTTAAGGTCCTTATACCTTGAGGATCCGACAGTAAGAAATTCAATAAAATTCAATCCAAGATGGCGGAAAAAATGGCGGATAATTACTAAAAAACCATGTTTCTCACGGTTTTCTCGAAAACGGCTCTAACGATTTTCTTCAAATTTATACCATGGATAGCTATTCATAAGCCCTATCAAATGACATGAGTTTTTTTCCTGGGAAAATTGCAGGATCTCCGTAATATTCTTGAGAAAAATGGCGGATAATTGCTAAAAAACCATGTTTTTCACGATTTTCTCAAAAATAACTTGACCGATTTTTTTTCAAATTCATACCCTATATAGTTATTTATCAGCTCTATCAACTGGCATAAGTCTCCTTTCTGGGTAACCAATGGAGGGTCCACCCCATCCTTGGGAAATGGACTTAGTAACTTCCTTCTCGTGCATGAGGTAGGTAGGTAACGCAGTTCATAAAAAAACACATAGTGGAGATATTTCATCTGTAGAACAACTGTTTTAACGACTTTAAAAAAATGACGACTGAAAAAAAATAATCGAATACTTGGTATGAATTTGAAGGAAATCGTTAGAGCCGTTTTTGAGAAAATCGTGAAAAACATGGTTTTTTAGTAATTATCCGCCATTTTTTCCGCCATATTGAATTGAATTTTCTCGAATTTCTTACTGTCGGATCCTTATAGTGTAAGGACCTTAAGTTCCAAATTTCAAGTCATTTCGTTGATTGGGAGATGAGATATCGTGTACACAGACGCACATACACCCATACACACACACACTCACACACACATACAGACCAATACCCAAAAACCACTTTTTTGGACTCAGGGGACCTTGAAACGTTTAGAAATTTGGGTACCTTAATTTTTTTCGGAAAGCAATACTTTCCTTACCTATGGTAATAGGGCAAGGTAATTAATAAAATGACTTATTTTTCCGTGGCCATGACTATGTCATGTGTATAATTATGACCCCTCTCATAGCCAGTGAGACCATGACCACAGACTCAACCATAACTCTCATAAACAGTCATAGCTATCTCATAAACAGGCAAGCAAGTAAAGAATAATTCATCACAGCAGTTGAAATCAATATATTAAATCAATTGACATCAATAGAGCATCATTAATAATTAGAGCAGTTGACAAGTCAAAAACAAAACATTACATACAGAACAGAAGAATATTGATCAGATAGAAATAAAAATTGATCGATTGAAACATCTTCACACATTACAGTTAGTAATAGTAAGCAACTGTCAACAGGAAGCTTGTGAGTAAACATAAATTGGTATCCTTCAAACTCGAATACTGTGTTAAACTAAACAGGTTTGATCCACAATCCACAATATTCCTATCTACAAGGCTATACAGGCTTCTGAATATTTGTTAAATTCACCAAGCTATTGCGAACTTGAGAATTTATAAACAAAAGCACTTCGTAGTTAATTCGACGATAGCTTCGATATAAATTCATCCCATCAATTTTACAGACCATCCTAACTAGTGAATAAGGCTTATAATCGCTGCAATCTATGGTATTGTTCAGCGACCCTATCTAAATGTGAAATATTGAAAAAAAATCTAGATATCAGAACTACCACAATATCTCTTTACAACTACTCAGAAAGTGACTGAGAAATATTTTTCTGAACATTTGGAGATGAGGTTACTACCCTCTCTGATTATTACGAGTGAGGAATATTTCTCATTTATGAATTCATGATCTCGAAAGTCATCAGGCGAATAAAAATTCCTTTTTGGAAATAATTGATCATGAGCCGTCCTTGAACCTTACACCACCTTTTTATATTATACTATTACAAAACGAGGAGAGAGAAAAAGAGGACACAGGACAGAGCTTCTTAATTTGATATTTTTCCTACACGTGCGCATCCGTTCTTACAAATCAAAAAGCTGTGTCAGAGAGAAATAAAAGTATTTCCTCCGCATCATAATATCCTCGGGTAAAGAAAACATCATTATAAAGAGCTATTTCTGTGAGTCAGATGACAATAAACTCTTCTTTCAACGAACAACTTTATTATTGAAGATGCATGAATCTCCAACAGCGGAATTCCATAAGAAGCAGGCGGACTTACTCCAATTCCTCACAATAGGTTTAAGGCTAAGAACACTGTTTCCATCAAAAAGACGGCTGTAAAAACTTTTCCTTTCGTGGAAGTTTTCCACTAATTTCTTCCAGTGAGTTTTAAGGACAAAGATCAAACTCTTTGGCTCTTATGCCAAGACACATTTTGTAGAAGTGCTGTGGCTTTTCGGGGACAGAAAATCGAAAACGCTCTAAGATGCAGTCTCCATGTTTTAGAATTTATCTTTTATATAACTCAAAACTTGAAACAAATAAAGAAATGAGGAGCCATTCTGAAGAGATGCTTTTATTTCAAGGATAAAGAAAACATAATTGAACAGTCTGTTACCCCCATAAAAATAAATAATGGAAGATCTAATGGTCTAATTACATCAGCACTTTGAAAAAAACAAAACGTTAACTATTAATTAAATTGAACTGAATATGATAAAAAACAGCAACCACTCCGTACATAATTTTGAGTTTTGTGTGTATGTGTGTGTGTGTGTGCATGTGTGAAAGTGTGTGCTTGTGAATGTGTGAAAGAATGATTATAATTGACATATTGATTATTTCAATATAATATCATATTCAATTATTATGTTCTTCATGTTATAATATTCAAATTTGTATATTAATATTTTATAATATATATTGTCACGATATCCTTCTTTTTAAAGAACTAGAATTGACAAATAAATTATAGGAAAATCAAATTATAGAAAATAGAAATATTTCTATCATGAGAAGTTTTTGTAAAACAATACAAGACCTAGCTAATATAACTACTGCTATTATCTCACCTTATGTTTATAATGTTTCACTATGTATCTTATCTTGTATGTCATTTATATATAATAATGAATTTATTGTGCACTCTTTTCCATATAAAATTATTGTTATGAATAGGAATATTATTTGAAAACTAACCTTATTTAGTCAACATGTTTTTAAAATATGTCAAAGGAGCACAGCCTCATAAATTATTTACCTGTCAATAAGACGAGAAGAATGTTCTTTATTTTTCATATTTTAATTTATAAAATATCTTGAAGATGTTGAATTAGAAAATATTGAAAGACAGCATGCAATAAAATAAATAAATTAAAGTTGTGTTTACTCACCGGTATATAGTAGTTGAATTGTGGTTATAAGCATACAATCACCTGTCAAGCGCTTTTCTTTGTACCGTTATTATCAAAATTAGCCTCCCTTGCTATTGCTTTATTTTCTTTCGTAGAATTAAAATTCATTTATTGTAATTATTTTTTATTTCCTCGCACTTCACATCACTGTATCACATGGCTTGTGCCAATGTTATCGTAGGTCAGTGATTCTTGTAATCACCACGTGAATGTGATGTCTGATAAGGGAGAAGCTAGCTTCATACGGTATGTTCTAGTGATAAGAGGTTCGACTTTTGTTTGTATTAAAAAATATCCCGGTTTCAAATTTATGTAAATTGCTGATTTTGAATCACTACATCTGGGAACTACTTTCTTTATTTGCAAACGCCATTATGACGAAAGCCATTTTGAATTAAATCAACCTATCAGAAGCCCGGATTTATTTATTCAAGGGTATATGAACTTGAGTATCTTGAGGAATAACCACTTCCCAGATGATCATCTAGCGGTAAACAACCATGGTTGAATGTTCCCCGTTTAATTGTTTTAAATGTTGGAGTAAATGTCTCAAATAATTGTAAATCAGCACCAAATACCGTCTCTTATATATATTTTTGATTAATTACAGAGTGAAGTGGAATATTATAAAAAAAATTAAGACTTCACCGAACTTAGCCGCCGACACTCTGCCTGTGCCACAACGTGAGCGATCCATATCCGAGATCCAGTCAATTTTCATACGAAGACATCGAGTGAGTAATTTCATTTCATCATTTTGTATTGGGCCCAATGCACAGTGAAGTGCATCGATAAAATATAACAAAGCGCTAACGACGAATTATTTGAAACTGAAAGTCTCCGACAATACATGAAATTTGTATTAATTGTAATCTCATTCCTTGCTTTCCACGCCAGCCCCCTTTGTCTCAGTCGCTCAAGGCTAGTAATTAACTTATTTTTCAAATATCAAATCTCTCCAATTCAATATCTGGACTTTGTTCAATCAAATATCCTGCTAAAAACTTTAAATATAGTAACTCTTCAAATTATCATCACAGTGGTGAATGTGTTGTACACATTAGACTGTGATTTTTTGTATAAAGTGTGGATTTTATGTGCGCATTATATTTGCAGTTTATTATCAACTTATAGCAATTCATTTTATCCCGTGTTTGGCAAACTCACAAGGTATAGTTATAAGACGAGCAAAGGTCTCCCTGAACTATATTCTTGGCTGTGGGAGTCAGCCGGAAGTGTTGAGCTTATTGATATATTCGCAAACGCCACGTTACACCACATTCCATCATTTGTGATTGGATATTATCTTTATATTTTGAGTTCTATTAAGACGGTGTAATCGAGTTGAAAGGAGAGAATAACTACCTCCCAGACCGATTACTCCGGACTCATTCCACTCTTCCTTTGTATTGGCCTTCCTGCTCCCGGGTGGAGGAGAACCTCAAATAACGTGGTGTCCATTACAAGATGGCTTCACAACGTGGGACTCCATTACAAGAGGTAACCCCCCAGGAAGCCCATTACAATATATTCAAGTGTCCCCACACAGAGTAGCCTATAGGAACACATTAGAAATTAGGAAACAATATTTGAGCCACAAATGGCGACCACGTGCTCTCCTAAAATTTAAAAACTGTAGATTTCTGTTATTTGTTGCAACACATGCTCTGAACATATTGTATTTAGGAATATGAACGCTCGAAGAGCTAGAATAATAAGAAGAACCGTTTCTCAAAACTATGGAGAATGCATTTGAATAGCCTACCTAGACAGACGCTGAGGCATTATTCTTTTCAAAATAGTTTGAAACAAAAATCATTCTGTCATAGAGAATTGCTAACAATATATGATAACAGTAACGTCAGTCACTGACACGTCTACAATAGAAACCACATGGCCCACTGTGCTTTGTGTCAACCCTTGTATATATCTATAGCATAAGTTGATGGCAGGTAAATGAAGATTGTGAATAGCGATATAGATATATAGTTAGGAGAGAAGTAAATATAGATATGTAGTTTTCAATGTAACCACGTGGTCAGCATATGCTACAATTTTACCACGTGGTCAGCATATGAATATTATTGAAGCAATTATTTGATGATCAGTTATTTGAATGGTGATCACATAAAACAATAAACATGATATATGAGTAAATGTATTTATAAATTAGGGCGTGAAGTAGATTAGGCTATATGTATAAAGTATTCAACAAATAATGTTGTACAATAAATTATAATCCAATAATTATTATAAGCTAATTAAGTTAGTTGAATCCGAATTCATAGGCTAAGGACAAATTTGTAAATAGAATAAATTAGGTATATTTGATTGAAACATGTTGACAATGAGTATAAAAAACCTGCTTAATTAATTAAGTAGTAATTGATTGGTATCTTATTAATTTGATTTATTCAACTCGATTGTAATGATGTACTGTATGACATTGTATTTTGTTCAGTTCATGTATTTATTATTGAAGTATTTGCCATATTAGATTTATAAGACTGATTACTGTATTAATCAAATCAATGCATTCAATTGTCAGTATACAAACTTTAGAGTTTAAATATTGATAAAATGTATGATATCATTTGTTATAATAATGAAGGGGAGCCATAGTTTAAAATGATATAACATAATAAACATTATGGTGAATTTAAATTGATATTTGAATTCAATTTGTAAGCAGAATATTAGGCTGAAGAGTTTGAGTGTAGGCGGAGCTAGAGGGCGAAGGGTGATGAGGGGTGGAAAATCGTGGTTCTAGTATATAAACAGGCAGACCCTGTCCTGCGTGTTAGTTGCAGTGAGTTGCTGTTAGTTGCTGTGAGTCTCTTGGATTTTGGACAGTGTTCAGTGTAGGAGTGAGTTTTTGGTCTCAGACTTCAATTATCCTATAGGGAATTGACTGAGCCAGGTAAAGATTGTATTTAGAATTTTCAATTTTTCTCATTTAAAATCCACACCACCCCACCCTAAAAAGCCCAAATAAGTATATCAAATTTCATAGCATTATAGTAAAGAGCAAACTCAATTATTACTTCTCTTTAAACTCATATCTAAAGATACAATCTTAATTAATTTCTTGAAGCTTACAGTTGAAATTTACTTCTAAGCACAAATAATAGTTTTTTAAAGCAAGGCTCCCCCAATCATATTCATTCTTCAAACTTTATCAATTCTCTTATTTTCGACTATAATCATATTTTTTACTAGAGTTGTTCAATACTTTGATTTTATATCTTATTGTTCAAGTAACCTGATAAAAGTAATAAGAACTGTTTGTTAAATTTTGTTGTTTAAAATTAAACTTGAACTGTTGTACTTTCAAAAACTTAATCATCTTGTATTTATATCTAATCATTACTATATTTTTGATCAATTTTTTATAAATTCATATAAATTTAAAGTTCAATAATAAATTCATAATTAACCTTTGTTTTGCCTTTCACTTCGTACATTCCCTTACACACGACCCTGATCTATCTATCTTTACCTTTTTCTTCAATACTATTATTAGTTCAGTGAGTGAAATATAAGTATCCACACAGTGAGTGAAACTATAGTAAAGTAATTATTTTATCAATTCTTAGTAATTGATTGGCGCCGGGCAAAATACCGTATAGAGTGAGGGAGTTCGAAACCCACTCTAAACAAAGACCGAAGTGGGAAAGAGTTCATATTGTATTTGCTTTTTGGAATGTATTTGATTGTTTTTTATTTTTTTGAATAAAGAATTTTAATTTGAAATCTTTGTAAACTATCAATTATGTTCAATGTCTCTTGGAGTCTGTGATTATTCTAATAACAATAATAATTACAAGGAAAATAAGGAAGAGAAACCTAATTCAAAATATTAGTTTCTCTGTTTGGGGAAAGGAACACACGGAAAGAACTGCGGATTACAGTTGATTGAGCAATCGCTATTTTCATATTCCATTTCCTTAATAAAGAACATTTTCTCCATATCATTCCAGTCCTTCCAATGTACACACATTCTCACACTTCTCAAACTTACAGCTTGAGTTCGAGCTGTCACAGCTTACAATGTATTTGTATTGATGTATTTATTGAGGGAATCGTATTAGTAAGCAGCAAATTAATTGATACCATAGGCTATTCAGAGTTCAGTATTGATATCCACTGTATAGGCCTACTTATATGGCTTGTCCATCTAAAATTCTCCTTTCAATATGTGGATACCCGCACATTCTTGGAAGAAATGTGCGGTCTATGTCGCTTAACCCTGGAATTGATTTGCACTCTACGAATTAGAAAGTATCAAATCTATTGACCTTATCGGCTTTCCAATAAAATGCTAAGTTCAGAAATCGAATATCCAGAATAACACAAAGGAATCAATACTATGATGAATTTAGTGATTCCACTCCATCAAGACAATAGTTTGTCTCGCCACTCCATCACAAGTAATGATTTAATGGAGTTGTGAAGAATGAGTCCGGATTACACCGATGACCCGGAAAGTACTGTGTGAATGATCGGCTTCAAATAGATCTGTTCCGGTGAATAAAAGCTTAAACCTCCCTTATAATCCTATTGGTTCTGCTACCAGGAAAATGTAGCCATATCTAAACCAGGGGGTCATTCCAAGAATTGAGAATGAGGAAAATACATTCATCTGATTATTACTGGATCACTGGATAGCAAGCATAAATCAATTCTCTTAATATGAATTGTGTAGGTGGTGCTCGGCCCGTGTGGCTTGATTTGAAATTATTTTTGTTCTCTCTCCCCAGATTTTCTATTCTATAGAATTGATATACAATATTACTCACCAGATTTTCTAAACCTTACTGTTCTGTATCTTTGTGAGTTTTATTTTCCAGGAAAGCATCCTTCGGTTTCTGGGAAGCTCACTCTAGATAATTTGAATTCATCGTTGATCTCATCTCCTGGTGTTCTTTTCTGTTTGTAGGAATGAACGACATGTATTTTTATGTTTGGAAAAGTTTGAGTATTGTTCTCGAGTTCGGATGTGACTGGTCAATTCTATGTAAAACGACATAGCTCTGTTTATTGAAAAAAAACTATTAATGATTTATATTTATTTTTCATTATATAACATATTTCCAATATTGTAATAGTTAAGTGAGAAATTAAGGTAGAATTCTGCAGAATTTTTTATTTTACAGTTATTATAGATAGTCTATGTGGGGGAATATTTATTTCCTGAAAATATTTATTATTGAATTGTAATAGAAATGTTTTATTGATGGAAATAAATTGAATTGAATAGTTATGTAAACGACAGTCCAAGTAAAAGCATCTACAGAGATGAACTTGTTTTCAAGATAAGTAACTAATGAAAGTAATAAACATTTGAAAAGGAATATATATACAGGGCTTTATGAGAAAATAATTAGGGACGGTTTCCGAGCTCGGGATCTAGCTAAGTTATAGACTTTAAACAGCTGGAGTCAGAAAATTGGCTTTCCGAAACGGGGCGTAAGCTTTTATGATAATTTAATTCTCTCATTTCTATAATTTGGAAAAGTTTTTCCTTGATGAAATGAAACATTCCTGAATAATTCAAAATAGCTGGAACTTAAGAGTATTTTCTCTTTATTCTATTTTGAGTTCAATTTTCTATTTTTTCGAAATTTAATGTAGACGTGAACTGCGACTACTCCCCGTTTCGGAAAGTCAATTTTTTGACTTCAGCTGTTTAGAGTCTAGAACTTAGCTAAATCCCGAGCTCTGAGACCAGCCCTTAATGTTCTATAACACTAGTCACTAGACTTACATGGAATGTTTCACAGGAATGGGATCATTGCACAGTCTACTAGCAACTTTTATTAGAGGAATGTGCTCTAATATATAATGTTTGATGATGGATTTTCTCGATGAATATTATGCCTTCTTCCAGTAGTTCTCTCTATGCTATTATATGCAGTCACTATGAAAGAAATCTGGCTCAGGACATAAATCACTTTTCTTGTCATGATAATACCTATTTCATAGGCTACTGCAATAATATCCATTGAATATTTACAAATAAAACTGTAATAACGTTCAGCACAAGCTTTTTCGCTCCTGAATTGAAAAAGCTCAATTTCCTGGTATTAATCTGTTTTAAGTAAACCCATGCTACGAGATCTGTATTTGTGAGGATGATGTTACAAATAAACTTGAAGAAGAAAATGGCAACCTCTCCTTACCAGCTTCAACTACGTTTAGAGAATCTAAAGAGGTCAACCAAGTTAGTTGTTGGTCTAGTAAGAAAATACTGTAATAAAACAGAATAGAGTCGAGTAGTTCTCTACTTTTACTTTATGTGATGACAATCTCAACAATAATGAACATTAAATTCTTGTACAAGCGTAGAAGTTTCAAGTAAGCCAATTTATTTGAGTTGAATAGGGTGAAGTAATACTGTTAGTCTGCAGGAAATGTTGTCATCAATAGATTCTCGGTTCGAATGCTGCCCAACAACCCGTGGCCACTCCAAATAGATGGCGCTACTAGATTAAATTCAATCTAGTGTTCGTCTCTCAAAAGCTTTACACGCCGTACCGTGTTTTTAGGGGTCCATTTATACGCTAACAGTGCTGTTGTTACAGTTTTTCTTCTTTTGCCGGGGATAAATTGGGCCGGTTGTTTTTCTATAATCTCGTTGGAGCGAGGCACTCTGGGACAACGGCCGGTTGTCACACTAGTTTACGAGCCGGCTCGGGGCTCGGGCTGCCCCACTAGGCTCAAGTCATTGATATGTATTAGAATGTCCAGAGCTCCTTTGCCTCTCTTCACTGAACCATTTGATTTCGGCCTTTATTTAGTTTCCTGTTGGGAATACCCTGTCGTCCGTCCACGCTCACAAGAAAAACAACAACTTACAAAGCAACAATGACAGTTCTTGTTTTTATTGTATTTTCCGGCAAACAAAAATTGCGATTCGTGAGTGCTTGCAAATAACATATTTCACCGTCTGCGTCACACGCATGACTGTTGTCAGACTACGTATGCATATGACAACTCGAAAACTACTAGCGTCGCATGCATGAATGTACGAAACTTCACTTTCGATTGTTTATCCGACTGTGGAAAGAAGCGTTGTTTATACTGGAGCCTTGAATGGAGCCTTCGTCTTAGCTGGGTAGAAGGGATGAATAACATTGCTGGAATCATGAAGAGGTCAATAAAAGAATACGTGAAACTGATAGTAACGCCTAGCTGGAAAGTTTGGGGAAAGTTTCGAACATGTTCTATAACTAACAAGTCCAACAGCAGACACTAAATTTGAATTGAGTAAGCTTTCATATGATTGAAAGAGTTGATAACGTTTTCAAGAGTCATTCGATTTCTTTCTTAAGAGTCAATAATTACTCATTATTCCCAATCAATTATTGTGAAACTCCTACATGATTGAATCATTTTCTCGTATAGAAAGTTGACAAGGTATTAGTTGGAAGATCCTAATTTATCTACTACACCTACACAGAGTGGCCATAGCTTGCTAAGCTCATATCTTTGTGTGAATGCCGTTCTAATACAGCTGTATGCTAAAAATATCACAACTTATCAGCTTCATTTGAATTGTTATGCTGTTCAAGTATTCTGTATTGAACTGATTGATAACAATTTTTTTCTAAACATAATTAAAGTTGAATAATAACGTTCTATTCCGAACATACTCCTCAGTACTGCTTGCACTAACATAGATTGGGTAATCTTCAAATGGTTCTCATTTGGACTAACTTCAAATAATCCCTCATTATCCTTGTAGAATGCTCAGATTTTATTTCCAAACCTAGTAATCTTCAAGATATGAAAAGCCAGCTTACATTATAGCAAGAATTTTACAATAATCAACTGAGTTAGCTGTGAGACGAGACTAAAAAAGGTCACATATGCATTGGAATGCTAACAGATAATTTATGAGATATACCAACTCCACAGATACCGCATTTGCAGTTTATAGAATACTTGAATAATTTGAAATTGTAAACAGGAACAGAGTATTGCAAAAGAGTTTGGTGCCAATTGTCCTGCTGAGGAGGGAGCCACTGCAAGAGAATAGGGAACGAATAGGCCTCATACATGGAAATTGTTCTCACATTACGAGAACGGGATCCAAGAAGGAGAAAGAAAAAGGTATCTAAGGTTGATAGAGAGGGAGTATGGTGGAAAAAGTGAGATGGAGAGTTCTTTTTTATTCGCTGGTCCGGTTAGCAACGTGCAGTACATCGTACCCTGTTCGGGTAACTGTTTTTCCCAACCGACCCTCCAAGGAAATCCAGCTACTACGTCCAAGTGACCAGATAACAGAATGTGAGAGGACACTTCTCTCCTCCTCTCCTCCTCAACCCCTCTCCACCTCTTCCTCCCCTCCTGCATCCCATCAAATACACCCACTCACAATAGACCCTTATCTCCTCTTTCATACCTTATCCCGGCCTCCAAAAAATCTATCTCTCTTCCTTTTCCACCATCCGAAAAGCCTTTCCGCTCTACTGTTACATATTTATTAAATTGTCCCAGTTGCTGTAAAAAATAACTGAGTCCTTCCTTTTAACACTCCCTCGCAATGCAGTGCTTACTGCATACACAAGCCACCCAGATTCACTGCTATTCTATGAGGTTACCCTTAACAATCTTCCCAAAAATGATCTTCTTTTGTTATCAATTACTTAGCGTTCATTTCTATAGTAAATAAGACTGTTCTAGAATATTAATTGTGTAAATTCTTGGAATTTTCGTACTCATTCTTCGATCTTGAATGATAACAGTAATTGAAAGTGAATTTTACAATTTTACTAATTTCATAATTTCACTAGACTTCTTCTAGATATATGAGAGAGTAAATTACTTTTTTAGACATGAAGTCTAGTTTCAAGCTATAGCTGTAATTTAGTTTGCAGAAACCTATCTGTGGTTTTGTATGTTGTATTATGTAAATAGAGTAAAATAAATCAATTTTTCAATTAACAAAATAAATTCCATCTTCAGATATTACAATTGATGAGATTTTTTGGAAGATGTAAATGAAACACTCAAATTGAAAATCCCAAAATTTAAGTTTAATGAAATGACGCCTAATAATACTAAAGCTTTAAAACCTTATAACACATTTCAAAACCTGCAATTAAACCTTATAACCAAATATTCTGAACAATGTTTGATAACTCCATTTTCCAGTCTCAACGTAGTTCTCTGAGTCATGTCTCAAATGTCAGGAAAAACGTGAAATCATTATATTGAATAGGTTAGAATGTAGAAGCAATATTGGTTCCCAAGCCTGATGGGGTTTTAGACACTGTCGTGGAGAGTAGGATATTCTTCTCTTTTTGTTTAGTTGAGAAGTTGATATTGTAGTAAGTATGCATACTTTTTTTCATTATTTTGACAATTTCTAAGTCTTTTTCATTCAATATTTTTCTCTCCTGACTCGATACAAACATACTAACAATTTCCCAAGAAAATTATATTATTCATTATTTATTGACAACTTAATGCTAACCATGTTGGATGGTGTAAGGTGGATAATGGATGGATAGATGGGGTTTGTTAGATAAGGATGGAGAAGCAGAGTGGAAAGACAGAGGGCAAATGGTTGTGGTGGGAAAAGGAAAGAATGAAGAGAGAGAGGGGAATGGTGCATTTCGATCCAATATACGTTTATTCGGAGCGTTTTACAACCTCGTTCCACGGCTAGTTTTCCACAACCATACTACGAACGTGTGGTAGTACAGGCTCAGCTGAATGAAATTTCCACTCTCTTCCATTTCCTCCTTCCAACGGATAAGCGCGCGAGTGAGAGAGAGCGGGACATCTTCTTCTCTCTCACTCCTCCCTTTCGCTGTTGTTCTCGTCGTTCTACTTAATGGATTTTGTTTGTGTGAGCCATGAATGAACCAGTATGGCCGATGCTAGTGCCTGCAGTGTACACGTAGATTGTACCGTGCAACTTTCAGTCAACAATTTCCATTCAACAGAACCAGTTTTTCCAATTAGACAAGAATGTACTCTGGAGTAAGAGGTTGAAAGAATAGATAGATTAGCCTAGTTTCGATATGATTCTCACACAAGGACCTGATTCTCAATTATGTAAAGCGAAAATAGGGCACTTATTTGACACTCTTGTCAGTAACGAGAAAATAACGATTTCTTCGACCCTTTTTCGACAGGCGTAAGGTTGATGGGAACCCCTGTACCCCGATACCGTTACTATTATATAATATCAAGTATCACTATTACTATAGTAGTTACTATTAGTATAATATCAAGATCCATCCTCATTCATTTTATAGTGAGAATGTGTATTTTTATTAATAGAGAAAATATTCGACATATTGATGACATGTAAATAATGTTTTCCTGGAGTAAAAGAGTTGATACTGTTATAGACATTCTCATCAACCACTCCTGTGACAGCTAAGTGGAATGAGGGGCCCAATTAATCATTGCCTCTGAATTATGAAGAGGAATTAGGATTGAACAGTGGTTGAGAATATCGCCTTGTTGATAAGTTAAGAAATTTTTAGAGCAGAGGGACACCTTAGCAAACGCATTACATTGAGATACGAAATTCAAACTTAGAATGGGCAATTCCTATTGATAATTTTTATTTTATGAATGGAGGAGAGCTTAAAAAATTTTGTGTTTCATCTTGAATAATTCGGTGATGATTTCACCTGGAACAAGGAGCAATAGAATCTATTTGAACTTTTTGGACTCCATTTTACAATATATAGCTACAAGGATCTTATAGAACATATAGCCTATCCTATAGCTAGTTTCATAGAGAAAGGATAAGCGTAAGTTTAAGGATAGGAAAAATAAGTTTAAGGATAAGAGTGCTATTTGTTTGTCTCTGCTAGTTTCCTATAGAACATTGAAACAGTTCCTCTCATCTTCGCAAAGATGTAATCTCTCAAGTTGAAAATCATGTATCTGACTCATGTATCAGATATTATTATTTATGTCACTCATCAGATCTCTCATAATATATCTCATCAGATCTCTAAAAACATACAGTCCTTATCTTATAGATAAAAATATGAATCTAAGTACGTTTAAAAATATTTTTCAATCATGTTTCCATTATATAATGAAAGGGAAATTGAATAATTTTAAAAAGGGTTCTGAGATTTATATTTTTATCTATATTCAAAATTAGCCCTAGATAAGAAAGACAGTCTAGATCTTTCCTATATCATCCTATAATATTGTATATACCAATAATAAATGTTACGATCTAAGAATTGAACCATTTAGGAAAAGTAGCTACAAAATTCAGCAATATTCATTCACTTATTCATTATAAATAATTATTACCATCAATTGATATTCATTTTTCATTGAACTCATTGATTTTTTTCATTTTACTATTAAAAAGAGCAAGGGGTTAATATAGGCTGATTTTTTCAATCATAAAAACTAGGAAAGCATGACGGTTTTTGGAACAAATGAGTTCAACATGATGATTAGATTAGGAAGAGCCTGTATTAGAGGTAGTAGGTCCACTAATCCAATATCCATTCAAAGTTAGTGGAGCTGATGTGGGCCTGGTTTGCTTCAGTGGTGGCAAAATACGTAATTGCAACTTACCCTGCTCCGCTACCCTCTCCCCCTTACCCTCCACGCCGTCAATTGCTCGGTCTCAATTTCTTACCCTTTAGTCCCTTTTTTATCAAGCTAATAGAAAAGAAATTGTTTCCGTCAAAGCCCACGTGGATTGACCCCTAATTAATTGCATTTAAGCGCGCTGCTGCACAAAGACTCGGCGTGAGCACAATGACTCATCGGCTTTGTCTTGAAATTAATTAAAAGCTTCAAGTCTCCGGCGTATTCTCTTCAAGGGTCTCTCCTCAGCTTTTCAGTTTCGTTCCGAATCGGCCCTTGAAGATGGTGTCTTCGCCAGCATGCTAGAGATCGTCAACAAATTATTATCGCGCTAAAAATGCTCAAAACATAACAACAGAAATCTATCTGCAATATGGAATACCACTCATAGAAACTTTGTTGTAAAGATCTACTTCCAGTTGCGGTAATTTTTGGCATGCGATTGTTTCCTCGTATGGTATCAAAATCGGTAGTTTAGTTGACCTACTGACATCAACTACATGCAAACACTGGAAGCAAAACATTGCTTTCCTGGTCGTGTTTCAGTCTCACCCAAAAAAGTATTGTTATTAATATTAGAACTGTTGACAGATATCTAGCTTCTAGACTAGAAAGACATCTTCCATATCGTTAACATTCAATTCTCTAACGTTATGATTGATCATATGTATTATTATTTTATTGTTTCGCATTTCACAAATTTGTTTTTTTATTGTTCTATACTTTCTTTTGAACTGTTCAAATCGTCATTTAGCACCTCCTTACTTATTAAAAATTCTTGGCTCCTCACGTTAATCGTAAACATGTTGAAAAACAGAATAGGGTGCGCACACAACTCTTGAAGAGCTAACAAAGCCACAAGGACTTGTGGTTACTAGTCCTAAATAAGTACTTTGGTGATGTCCACGTTATAATGGCAGTGAAGAAAGATAGCAGAACAACGTTGCCAAACCTCTGTCTTGTCAATGTCTTCTATGGACGGAAGCTGATTCAGTTTTATTGATGTAATATTAACTGCTCATTCTCGTTTAAAATTATCAATTATATTTTATTAAGACATAAATTATATTTTTCAATAATTTCATAATGAATTTTCATAATTAATATGAAATATTCTGTTAATTAATTATTAATTCTACATTGTTAAAAGATGATCTGGAACAGAGCAAAGCGAGAAAGAGATAGCACTATCTGCTTTGTTGAATGATGGACAAGGATAGCTATACCATTGCTAATCAAGCACTGCCATTATAACGTGGACCGCACTATAGAAAGGACTAGGCTGATGAGCCTGTAGATTTGTAAGAGAACAAACCATGAAGTGAAAAGAAGAGAGAATAGTTTTCATATAGCATTTCTCCGAGTGTGAATTCCAAGGAAGAGAACGAATTTATAGATCTTTACTCGTGGGTGTCAATATCAGGAAGCGACAAGAAAAGAAGAACGACTGGGTAGCATCATGGAATGAAACAAGAGTTGCAAATAACGCAGTCTTATTTCATATGTCGGTTCCATTTTTTAGACGACGGTCTTGCTCAGCAGAATAATGCGCAATGTTAACGCCCTACGGGGGGATGACAGCACTTCTTATCTTCACCAAGAAAAAGATGGAGAAGTAGAGCAGAGCATAGCGGAGCGGAGCGATAAAGGCGACAGATAAATTCCTGGCCGTTCCGTCCTTCGAATAGGTCTTAAGACTGACGACGCTTTGATAAATATGTAACAGTAGCCGTGGGGAAAACGAGAATCTTAGGCTTTGTTGCGCTGTTGGAAATAGATTCCTGGGTGTGTGTCGGGTGAGGGGGGTGCGTTTTGGCGCTCCTGTCTCTATTTTGTTTGGACAGTGGTCCCCACTGGTGGTGGGGAGGAGTCGCAGGCAATAACTTAACTTGGGGAGTAGAGTCTGACAGTTGCCTGGAGGGGGGAGCAGAGCATTGCGAGTAGGCTATCTCCTCCGCTATGAATGTAATGCTTGCAAGAGCAATTTCCATGCATGAGGAAGAATTTTGTCAGCCTCATATCTCCCACTCGCTCCTTTCTCAATCTGGAATGCCGGACTGCAAGTTGAGCTTTTAGTTGATTAGGGAATTCAGCAGCCAACTTATCAACTGTCTAATTCAACAAGCATGGCCAAATTGGAATGACCACAGTGGATCGTCGATGCTTTAATCATCATTTAGCATTCAGCCGCTTGAATAAGTGAACATAATCGCAGAACTCGCTTTTCTGGGTTGATGCTCCGTTATTTCTTAACGAATTAGAACTGCGATTGAGCCTTGATTCATCAGTAAATTGGAATATAAAAGTGAACATTTCTGCATTTGGATTGGGTTCAAGGCTCCTATTTAATACAGTTGATTTTTAGGAAATTATCCTATAGCAGGTTTGCATTATCTACATAATTCAATTACAAAAGCAAACAAATCATTACAGGAAATATTGATCACATGGTTATCTAGAGAGTTCATGAGAATAATGTCTTAAATTGATAATTTCATGGACATCACATTCATTACAGTACAATCAAGAGAAAAAATCATAGTTCCTCAAATCATTTTTTGCTTTTTAGACAGTCGAATCCACATTATTTTACTCGTTCAAACAGAATGAGCGAATTTTTATGCACTGCTCCACAAAAGTCGATAGGATCTTCATATCCCGAGTCGTTAGTGTGGCGTGATTGCGGATCACGAGGCTCGGATCCAGTTCCACAAATGCCGGAACTCAGCCATGCTCGCGGTGCCCCATACTGTGGGGGAGTCCGATGGTAGCAAGCATTCAAAAGGCACACCAGTCGGGCCCAGGCCACAAACTCAAGCTCTGTCGTAAATTTTTCAAACTCTTTAAATAAGGATGATATAATTGGTTTCAAGGCTTATGCCTAGAAGTGCCCATCTTAATTTCGCTTTATGTTTTTGTCCTCTAAAGCAAAACAAATAATGTAAAATAAGTTGATTTTCAAAGTGGATTTTCCATTAGTATTTTTTATTTCTGTATTTTTAGCCGGTACAATACTTTGTAATAATATTATGTTGTGCGAAATAAATTAATTTTTGAATTGAAAAAATCAACAATTTAATGTAGGTATTTTAAGCATTATTAATTGGCTTTAGCCTGGAGTTCTCTACAGCTAATTCAATCTAGCTATAGTGGATGACAGACCTCCGAAAAAATGTTAATATTCCACATTGGAGAAAGTATTGCTCATCTTTCAGATACGAAACAAGTAGATAAAGAGATTCTTCATAGCTCAATTGTACCAAAAACCCTACTGAATCCTCGTTATAAAATTTATATCATCATTGATATAATAAAATTTATTCATCATAAATCAATCATACATGTATATCAATAAAATGAATTCGGTAGGCATGAAATGTCAGTGTTTGCACAATCCATCAAACTATAGTCTGGTCCACATTATAATGGCAGTATTCGATTTACATTGGTGTTGCTTTCCTTGTCTATAATTCGACAAAGCAGATTGCGATTTCTTTCTATAGATCCGCAACGTTGCCAAACCCGTTTTCAACATTGTAGAAATATAATTTATTAAGGCAGAAAATCGGCAACGCTGTTCGCCCATCTTTATCTACTGCCCCTATAGATCCTCACTATAGATCCTTTTAAAATACATATTTCACATGAGAGTATAAAATATGTTATATGTTTGAAGAGAGAGAGAGTGGAAGAGTTTGTGTAGACGAGAGCGAGAATGATAGAGAATGCCAAAATCATGGCTTGAAACAACCGACCAATGGCAGCAAGTCACGCCTCACAGCTCTGCATACTCTCTTCTGATTGGTAGATTGGAATGTCAATTCTGCAAGTACCGGTAGGTGGAGCCAGTTACTAGAGAAAAAGTTTCTAATCTGCGACCATGTACATTGAAGTGCTACGTAGCTTTCAAATATCTATGAAACAGGGCCCACTATAAGAATCTTATACTTTTTGCAAATTAAATAATAATTGAACTTGATAATAGAATAATAAAACTTAAAGCTTTAAACTTATAACTTCAATAGAACAAAATAATAATTAAACTTAAGTGATAATAATAATAAAACTTAAAACTTCAAACTTAAAACTTTAATAAAACAAAATAATGATTAAACTTAAATGATAATAGTCTAATAATTGAACTTAATATTCAATTCTAATATTGAAGTTATTTAAGACCATCCGCCCGCCAGCATCCAAATAGCGAATGGGTCCAGCATTTACATGCGCCACACATAAACATCACGAAAAGACGGTTCAGTGTCTTTACGATCTATTTACATATAATATAGTAGGACGCTTTCATAAGTATTCAGAAATATTCATGGAAAAGAATGGAATCCCAGGGTTCCATCAATAATTTCCGTTCTAATAGTTTCGTTTTATAAGAGCTTTGCTCTGGGTTCTCCTCAGGGAAGGTGGGCTACATCATATGAACTCCACTAACAGAGATTTTCCAATTTTTTTTAAAAATCTCTGTTAGTGGAGTTCATATGATGTGCCCACCTTTCCTAAGATGAACCCAGAGATAGTTTTTGAGTTTGAAAGTCGCGTTCTGGTGCCCTGAAATCCTCCATGAGCTCTAGCACAAATGCATGGTTTCCTATCATTCTAGTCATAGACCAAATAAACAAATCTGTGTTCTAGGTTTCTAGCTGATTCAAATATGTGATAATTATTCCTTTCATTGCCCATTCACAAGCACAATGATTCAAAGATCCATCTGGAGTGAAAAATGCATCCTGATGAACGGAATATAATTTTTGAGTGACAAAGTTATAACATCATCAGATAAGACTTTAGCCAAATTTCTCTCGGCTCCCGGTGGCCAGGGGTGCAGTGGGCTGTGATGGCAATCTCTTTGGTGCAGTGTATTGATAGAGTTGGACAAACACACCAACACCAACACACGCCACTGCTCGGTGACAATTTCATTTGATAGGAGTTGTAGCTGTCGCCTTTTTCATCGCAGTTTGTAGCTTTCCACTCGCCAGTAGCACTGCCAGTCCCCGGGGTTATGGAAACCGCATACATTCTCTGGACGACATGCTCAGCCAGCCAATTACCGCGAAATTTACGACTTACATGCGCTACTCTCCCCCCCCCCTTTACAACCACACCTCCCCCTCACATCACCCTCCCCCCCCCCAAGCGACCAACACACTAGTGCGCCGCACGTCGCGTATTTCATTCAAAGCTTTGTTGGCGATCTCAATTTCATTCGCGTTCACAACTGAAAAATATCGCTCCAAATTGCCAGTTTTATTTCCGGCAGTGGTCCCTCCCATCCTAGGCAATTGCAATAGCCTGCGGTACATCGGACTGATATTTTTGAAAGGGGTGTGAGTGAGAGACCATGAGAAAGCATGAGGCACCATGGCGGGCTGTTGAAGCGAGCTTGCTCGCCTTCGCACACGGTTCGTTTATTATTCCTATCATCGTGATGTCCATCTCAAAGCATCGTCCGTTCACAGTTCTGTGTCTATATTCTTCATCCTTCTCCTCTTCTCCTCCTCCTCTTCTTCTTCTTCCTCCACCTCCTCCTCGTCCTCCTCCTCAGATCCCAACACCTCCACCCACCCCAATAACTGGGAAAGTGATGTTCATCTCAACACCTGTTATTTATTGTAATCAACCCCATTCCAAAGAGAAACACTTTATTTTGTCTGAGTTTCTGAAAATATTTTCTTTTCGACGAAAAGCGTAACCTTCACTCCACTCTCATTCAACTTTGATAAGGCTGATAAATAGTCTGCTGAATAATATGCTGAAATGAAAAGGTAAAAGTAAATTCGTATAGCTTTTATTGGTGGGGAGTCCCTTGCGGGAAGGACCCTCCTCGCCTGAATGTATAATTTAAGCCGTCAATGGGCCTTACGACTGTCATACTTCAGCCGGGACCGACAATGTAACGTGCCCATCCGATAATAGACTATTGCGGATTCATTGTTATCATCCCTATCATGAGTCTTACTGAATTATTAGATCAGTTTTCTCCACATAAATCGTTAGCGTTATTAGTTTACATCAGGAGCCTTTTAATATTTAGCTTATTTTGGGAATACCTGTCTCAATCTTATCACGAACACATTTCTTTATAATATACATGCTCCTTCACTTTTTTGAAGGGTTCCAAATCCACCTAGATAATGGAGAATTATTGTAACAATAATTCAATCAATCATCCATTCAGTGGTTCAAAACTGCATGGTTAATGATCGAATCATGTTTTATCATCATTATTCCTTCCATTACCCACGAAAATGCAAGGGCATCATCTCCAGTCAAAAGAAAGAGTGATTTTATCCCATTCGCTACATTACATCATAAAAGTAATCTGTGAATTCTTACTTTTGGACAATTTTATATATGATAATACAAAACAATAGTCTAATAAATATTTTCTTGTCTATGCTATCCAGTGCTAGGTACTGCTGTTGCATAATTGATCAGCTCTAGCTTTTCCAATAATCAATAAAACTATTTACTCTCTTTCTACTATCTCTTTCATTCATCATCATAGAACAACAATTCTTTCAAGCACAAAACACTTTACTCCATTATTGTGAAAGCTGATGATATCCTTGACGGGGTTGATGAACCTCGAGGTGATAAATTGGAACTCTGAGAAACGTGGAAGTAAAGCCTTCTCCGGTTACAAGAACGGAGAGGATCAAATCGATGTGGAGAAGGATTCGCTTCCAATTCCCAAAATCTCGTGTGGTGTCAATCCATTCTGAGCCGAAATATAATATTTTCGAGTCTTTCACCAACGAACAGATCCGAGGTGATGACGAACTCGTTCTATGTCCAGTTGGTCAGAAATTGACAAATCCTACAGAATGGTAGGGGTATCTATTGAATAGTGGCTACCAATAAGAGGCCAGATCGATGAAAGGGAAGATATGGAAAAGAAATATACATTCAATTTTCCGGATCCGCTTTTCTCTATTATTGCGTTTAATAGGCTGCTTAAAAGGAGACCGGTCTTTGGGCCGGAACAGCTGTACGAGATTTCGACCGGAAATCGAATTCCGGCAACGATAGTGGTTTCCGTCGCTCCCTTAAGCAGTTCCTTTGAACTCCAGGCCAGAATTGCGAGTCGATACTAATTGGGGAGTGCGCAAAAGTATAAGACGCGACTGCAGGGATGACCCTCTAGCGATCCACTCACTTTCCTTCCCTATTCTATTCCCTTCCAAATTAGAATCGTCTTGAAGACACTGATTTTGATAGTATAAGACTCGAATATAGGAGTAGGTAAAGGCTTGGAGGTTGGATGTTCCAAGGCTTCAAGCTCATTCTGCAATCGAAATCTCATGCAGGGTTTGTAGAGGATCTCATCAATGTAAATTTACGAGACAAAATTTGCCAAAAATCATAACTCCTATGACTCTGGAGTAACCTCCATTGACAAATCCATCTATACCATAATGAGTCTTCATGTTAATAAGAACAATATGAAAACTTTTAGTACCCTTTATAAAAAGTAGCCCATTTAAGTAAAGTGTTTTTATAATTTTCATGTTATTTACAATGCAAAATGACACTAATGTAATAATTGCAGTGTTTTATCAATGTATTGTGATATTATGTGTTGAGAGCCTCCCCTAGGTTGCTCTTTTTAGACTTATCCTCAGTCTGATTATTCGGATGTTTGGGATGCAATAAAAATTTTTTTAAAAAATAATAATAATATTGGTAGATAAAATAATAAGGTAGTCCTTGTGCTATTTTTCTTCGATATTTAGTCTATAGGTGACAAAGTCCAAGATAATGTTAGAGTTTATTAGTTTGAGTCATTCTCTAAGTTTGTAATGAATAACTAGATTATTCATTTTTAATGATTAATTTTTTATTAATTATAATTTATTTATCGTATAAAATACTATAATCATAATACAATTATCACATTGGAGGAAAAACTAGGCTGAGCCTGTACTATTTCTCTCCAAAAATTTTGATAAAATGTTAATGTTGTCCAAAAGATAAGGTTATGTAATCACACACTGCTTCGTTACTTGATTTTCGGTCCAGGAATGATGATTTGAAATTTTTAATTTTGAAGTTGGAGTACTACTCATGATTTTCAATTACTTATGGTTGAATATAGTTCATCCTGGGATCCTATAGGTCGTAAAGGATATCGAGATATAGGATATAATAATAGTCAGGTATTTATTTATTTTTTCAATGCAAATGACACTAATGTAATAACATTGGAAGATTGAATAATAATGTTGTCCTTGTGCTATTTTTCTGCCAAATTTATAGGTGACAAAGTCCAAGATAAGGTTAGAATTTCACGTGTAAAATTTGTATAAAACTTTAGTTCAAATTAAGCATGAAAACTATAAATTTTGAATTTAGATGGCTTGAATTAATAAATTGATTAGAAATACTCCACTCAATTACCACTCTCGTAACGAATAATATTGAGTTATTTAAAACAATTTGGAACCATTGAAGAAACACAAACTTGTTTTTCAATTTGATTGTCGTGAATGTTTCTGGTTGAATACAACGAATGTGTTCAATGTTAACAATGCCACAACGGAAGTGTTCAACCAGTGTTGATGAAGGGCCTAGTGTCCGAAAGCGCTCCACAAATGTGAGTAGAAGCTAATAGCTTTTATTTATAAATACCTGACTGCTATGTCATAATTTAGTTTTCCAAAAAATTATATAATAATACAGAACTCATGCGATCATCATCATTTCATACTTCTTTATAGAGTTTAAATATATTCAAACTCAATAATAAAATACAACAATTCAAATTGCGTACATCTGAATCAAGGGATCCAATCAAATTTTTCCTTTGTGATGGTATTGATATTGTGTTAGATAACAGAGATAGACAATATTTCAAGTAAGAAAGCTGATTAATTAGACATGAATGAACAATATATTCAACGTAATATTGCTAATCAATGATGAGTTTATCTACTCATCACGAGATTGATCCTCTGAAAGTGAAGGAAAATTACTTCTATGTGAGAATCATCATACGGTTGATCTTTGTTACCCAATAAAGATTTAAGCAATATCTTGAATTATTTCTGTTCTCAACATTTATTTTTATCCAATGAATTTTATTTTTTCAGACACAATACATGATGTATTGAACTTAATATTTATTTATTTATTAATTTCATTGGCAATTACAGATCATAATTATAATATGATTGGGAGAAGACAACAGGCATAGCCCAAAACTGTCTTCTCCCAAATTTTTACAAATAAAAGTTTCAAAAAAGAATTAGGTTAAGATTTCACTTTCACTTCAAAAAGTCCAATTTCCACTTTAAAACTAATGACTAAACTAAAAATTTTGAATTTTGATATTTGAAAACGAACAAAATGCAAAAGTTATTCAATTGGCATTTAATACCAAGTTTAACCTGACTAAACATATTGAGAAGAATTCCAATTGTGTGATAAAGCATTTTTCATAATATTCCTGTATTATTTAACAAGTAGGTTCTACTCTTTGAGAGGTTCTACTCTCTAGAAGTTATCTACTCATCTACATATCTATTCTCTGTTATGAATACGTTAAATTTTCATCTGTTTCCATTATAATGTAGTGTTAGTATGCAATGGGTCTTGCAAGACCTGGCAATACATTGTCATTTGTGATAGAAAATCAAATCAGTGTGAGTAAAATATTGCTTGTTTGTAACAATTAAAAACCAAGCATTTTCATTGTAACGTTTCCTAAAAAAATTGTAAGCACCTCCTTTCTGATGTAATAAGCCACATAAAAGAGAAACAAGAGTTGTTCATTACTCCGTGGATAAACTCACCTTCCCTCTGTTATATTCACCTGACAAAAACAGAGCACAAAGGGTTTAGTTATAATTAGTCAAGTCTCGGGTGTGTTAATGCATGACTGAAACAAGACGATGATTCGAAGCGATCAGAGATTAGATTTTACTTGGAAGAGATTATTAACTTGAGGGCACCTTGAAGAGATAGTTGCTGAACGGCGCAGAATATCGATTGTGTTTTCGCCGAAAGGAGAGAATGTTTCAATGGATCATTCATCGCTGCTAAGAAGACGTCTGCAGATGAATAAGCGTCTTATTTGTTGAACGCTTCTCTTGGCGCATTAAGACTCTCGTTTAGATACTCACCTATCAACTCATCGAAAATCTCTTCGAGAGCTAAACAACTGGAGCACTTCAATGAAATGGAGCCCCAACTCTTGTATATTGATCACACGTGTGCAATGTTTCCTTCTTATTTGAAGATACTTTCACTGAATGCCGTATCTTACTCACGGGAAAATTATTATATGTTTCATTCAACAAACTGTTACATTCAACTGTTTTATTGTTCTATTCATTGAACTTGATCATACAAGTTTTCTTTAATTTAAGTTCTCTTTTATTATGTAGTATGGTTATCTATTAATTGTGTAAAAAAGGCTCTTCATGGTATTGTCTGTGAGTCTTTATATGTATATGTATATCAATAAATGAATAAATACAATAAATCATTGATTTGGATCAATTGGATTGTATAGAATAGCATTGAACTTTTTCAGAAATGTTAAGTACAGTACATTATTGGATAACTTTCAAGTTCTCCTCATCGAATCTCTCTTGAAATTGTCAATTCGCAGAATAAATTAAGAATTTGATACACATCAACAAGGGATGATTAAACTCGAGAATAATAGCAATAATTGATTTGGATTGCATTGAATAGCATTAAACTTTTCAGAAAAGTTAAGTACATTAAATTATTTTTATTTGGTTTTATATTTATGCTCTTTGCATGCTAGTTAATATTAATATATTAATATTAATTCCATGCTAACTAATAATTAGCCACGTGGACGGGTGTTTTTTCACATTGCACACCATCCGAATGCAATAAAGCTCTGCCAAGGGGTTTTGGTCAGATTCTACGTTCTTCGGTTTGATCGATCTCTAGGTCACCGATCTGTGAATACTTCTACATAACCTCAATCTTCAAATATTTTATGAATAATCTATTTATGAGTAAAACTTCCTTCAAATCCTTTTTAAGTTCTTGTACCATTTAGCCAGAACAAGCTGATGCTATCTTATCTTGATTATTATCTGCTTGGCGATATTAGCCAATTACTTTATTTTTAGACCTATTACTATTTCTGTTAGGGCTTTTCATCTACCCAAATTTGATACCTTTACACACGCCCCTGGGTTTGAATTCAAAATATTGAGAATCACAATGTTTTTAATGAAAACCCACCCTTCAAATACACTGATATACACTATACTTTATTTATAAATTATACTCTCCTACTTCTATCACATTTCGCAGTCATATTGCTGCATCTCCTTTATACCTTTATCAAAAACAATAACAAATTCTCCTCCTCACACACATAAAAATATCATAAATATAAATTTCTAAACGTACTCCTCCTGACACCATTTACAACACAGTAATTTTTGAATTCGCCGCTTGCAGGGCTGCCAACTTAACTACACACATTTCATAATTCTCATAAATGATTCCTTTTAGACAATAATTTCGATTCATAAACTTCTGGGCTTATATCTTATAGTATTTCTTAGGTCTTAATATAAATAATTTTCTATACATCAGGTACAATACTTTCTTTTGCTAATGGCTCTTTGGTTTTGGTATGGTATTCACTTTAAATCTTTTCAGGTAACAAACGTGGCATAATTAAAAGTAATAAATATAAAAACATATAAATAAATATATCGACATTAATAAATATAATAAATAACAATAATAAATAACTCTTTGGGTACAGTACTTCTTTTTATAAACATATGTTCAACAGATATTACATTCATTTGATTTGGGTGGCTTTGGCCAGCTGGTCGCTGTTCTACAGAATTCGCTGTCGAGTTTCATAACTATTAACCTAACTGCTCAATTTTTTCTCTTAAAAAGGTAATTAACAAATTTTAATTTTATTATCCCCGCTTGTGTCCTTTTTTATCTGATGTATATAATTTAATTACATATTTAAAATTGTTCTTTTCCTTATTGCAGGCTTCTGACGGCTGGAAGGAATTAAAACATTGGATTGTTGCCACGAGGTCCTATACCATTTTAAATTTATTAAGGAAGGTTAGTAATTGCTTGATAGTGTTGTTTTCCTTTGACTTCTTATCATATTATTTGAAATTTGATGATATTTCATGTAGAATTGTTGGGTTTCCCGTATCTTGGTTTTCTGCTTGTAGCTGTTGTAGGCTGGCTAGGTTATGGCTGTTGATTTGTGAGGCTGTCCTATTGATAATTTTTCTTCATGAATTTAAAGCCCTTGTATCTGGTGTATTCCTTTAAATAATTCCAAGCTTCATTTATGATAATTCCTTTCAATCCATTCTTTTTCCAAATATCCTGCACTCTTAACTCATCCTTCCTCTTATTTTCATCTAATATTCTTGTTTTCGGTTCACTATAATTCATTAGGCTTACAACAATAAACATTTTTATAATATTAAATTTCCAACCATCAATAATAAATCCATTTAACAACAACAATACAATTTTTCGTCTTATCCACAACACAGTCTTTTATCCATATCACAGCCATTACCAACATTAAACACCATAACAAAATATTTATCATCTCTTTACTAGTATTATATCTCATCATATCATATCCAGGTACTTCTACTTTCTTATATTACTTTTTATTTCTTCCACTCTTCATCAGCACCGTTATCCATAATTAATCTCCATAAGTAGTCCACTTTATTTTTATCCAGGCATGAATCCATAGTTGTTTGTTAGTAGTTCCATTTTTGTTCCATTATTGATCCTTTTTTCCGGTCACATGCTGATTGCCCTCTGAAGCGAATGTGCCGCGGATGCATGACTTCGGTCCCTTCCTCCTGGTGACGATCCGGTATCCTCCTTGGCCTCTTGAAGCGTGCATGCGGCCGGTATGCGCGCGCGTGGTTCCTCCTTCGTCGCTTCTTCCGCCTCCGGGCCTTGCGATGCATGTTTCTCTTTCTATCCTGTATGCTGTCCTCTCGTTCTTGATGCCGGTCGGGTGTCCTCGGGCGCCTCCGTCTCCGGGCCTTACGGTGGTCGCTCCTCTTGTCCGGTAGTCCGTCCTCCCTGGTGTCAGCCTCTTGGTCAAAAATTTTGGGGTCCTTTGTCTCCTTCGGTGGTATCCATTAGTCCTGGTTTATTAGCTGTAGTTTTCTGTGTATCTGGTGGTGGGTCGTTGGGTGTTGGGTTCCGGGTTTTTGTTGATTCAAACCTATTGCATGTGTTAGTGTATAGTTTGTACTTACTTGTTGAGGTGGTGGTTTATAATTTCTGTTGTAACTGTTTTGTGTATTATTATTATGTGAGTTTAATCGATCACGGCCATCATAGTGATTCCTACGATTGCTCTGCTGGGCATAGTGGTTGGTTGTACGATTTTGAAATTTTTCATTATTCCAATTACCATTTTGCCTGTGCTCATAGCGGCGTTCAAATTGGGGAGCAGATCGGTAGCGATCATATGATACCGGTTCATAATTTTGGCTGTTATGCGGATTAAATTTTGAATTATGCTGATTTGATGCGTATCTCTGGTCTGAGCGGTGGGTTGATATTGCCATTGCAGACTGTATGCCATATAAATGATTAATCAGCTGCTTACAATCAGTAATGGGTTGTGTGGCGAGTGCCATTCTAACTTGATACGGTAGCTTCTTTAAAATAATGCTTGCTAACGCCGATTCATTAATGGGCTCGCTCAATTGAGAATTTTTAAACTGTATGGCAGTGACGAAAGTGGTACATGCACCGTCTAAGTTAGGGTTGAAATCGCATGATATGATGTCCGCTAGCACGTCCAACTGTTTACTTCTGCTCCAATACTGTTCCAGGAAGACAGCGACAAACTCATCCAATGATGTAAACTCATGGGCTCTACTCCGAAAAAACATCAGGGGTTCGCCAATCAATAATTAGTCAAACGGAGACGCCAAAAATTCCAAGAGGTAGGTGCAAGAGTTTGTACTAATTTTATCTGATCAATGAATGGTTGAGGTTGCAAATGGCGATCAGTGTTATCAAATTTTCCTAGTCCTTGTAATATACTATGTACGTTGAGGTTGTCTGTTTGAATTCCTTGAGGTTGTTGTTGAATATGATTTTCCAATGCTATTATTTTTTCCTGTGTTATCTGCCATTGACTATCATGCGTAATTTTATTTGCGTTTATTTCTTGATTTAGTTGAGTCAGAGTGGATTTCTGAATTAGTAGAGTTCCATTTAAAGCTTTACAGGTTTCAGTGTTTTGATTGATGCTACCTTGCAGTTGGTTCATTTTTGTGGACATATTAATCTGTTTGTTTTGTATTTCTTTAATATTGTTAATATTTTTGTCAACTGTAGTTGTTAAGTTTTGATTGGCAACGGTAATTTGTTTGTGGATTTCTTGGTGGCAATCGGCCTTAATGTTATTTGTTATATCCTGAATAGGTGTAGTGATTTGTGTATTTAAGTTGTCTATCCTTTCATTGAGTTCACATGTAACCGTATCTAACCTTTCCGATAATCCTGCCGTAACTTTATCTTGACTTTCTTTTTGTAGGGTTATCATTGCTTTTAACTCTTCCCTATGACTCTCTACTTTAGTTTCAATATTATCCAACCGTTGTTCTACTGATTTTATAGCGCCTGTGGTCTCTTTCATGCCCTGTTCCACTGTCTGTTTATTTTCCTCTTTTACTGTAGCAATCTCCTTTTTAATTTCCTGCATCATACTATCCATTGTTTTTTGTAACATAATGTTGAAAGTGCTACTCGTTTGTTCCATTATTACCTTTTGAAGCGGATCTAGTTCTGTGGTTGAAAACATACTCTGTTTGCCCAGGTGTGACTCGGCCTCCGGCGATGCGGGTTCTGCAGACTGCTCTCGCCCCCTTCAAAATTGATCTCTACTATCCGTTGATTCAATGGTGTGTCAGCGGCGTCGATTCGAGTGGAGGATAGAGGTTGCAGACCTGGTGGATCGAAAATTATCGACCCGACGCTTCCTGGTTCCCTTTCTCGTGGCGTATTGGCATCTACCGTGGTGGGGTTTGATGTGCTCGGAGTCGACAAAGTGGGATCTGTGCAACCGCCGTACATATATGAAACTTCAGAGTTTGCGGGAGTGTGATTCATTATGTCAAATGTGATAAATGCTAATTAAACAGTGATAAAAATGATAAGCGAAAATGCTTAAAAAAGAGACACAACCGGGACTTACAGTGAACAGTGATGTGTAATGTGTTTGGATACTCTTACAACCAGGTATTTATACTTAAGTTTTTTACAATGCTCTAGCGCCCTCAATGTTTTGTTGATTTATTCTTGGCTAGTTTACAGGCTGCGACTTATTTTCCAACCGCTTAAACACCTAATATTTTTGACTAGAAAGTAATAGCAGTTTAGGCTTATAAAATATAATCTCTCTCTATAAACATGTAATTTTTCACAGTACTAATAATATAAAATTTTCTTTAAAACATATAATTTCTCTCTATTTAAAGCTCTTGTTTCCCCAAAAGTAATACAAATATTCCTTCGCCAGTTTTCCTCACAACTCGTATAAGTTATCTATAATTTTCACTATGGTTATTGACCTAATTTCAAGTAATTATTCAATGAGCTTGGCTCTCATCATCAGTCCCACGTTGGCACGACATGTATTTATGTCACGTTATTCTTTATATAAAATAACGATTAGCCTCCTGCTTGGCATCAGTCGGTAAAGCATGAGATTTAATATAATTAGGGCGTGGTTTTTCTAATAGTATTCAGTCTTAAAAATCTTGATAGGCCTAGATATGGGCTTCTCCAATAACTCTTGTAATTCAATAATAATAAATATATATATATAAATGATACTTATACTATAGAGATGAGGAATATAAAATAAATTGCACACCATGAAATTTTACACATATATTACACAAATAATGCAAAGATCAGTCGAGGCAAAAAATATATATATAGAGCGATAAAAAATATAATATAAAATAGAACAATATTTGAAATCAATAAAAATATCACAGGCTAACTTTATATTCTAGATTTATGGCACGAATCATTACCATGTGCCTTTATCTTGAAATCATATGCATTCTTTGGCATGTAGCTGTGACATGTACTTGCTAATACTTGTCTGCTTGGATAATTCAATCATAAATATGTGCTCTAAGATCAGCTTGATAAATTAGCCACTAATAATCCAAATATATCTATATATTAAAATCTCTAGTATTTAGTAGATTTATTTGTATCGAATATATATTTTTATCTCAGGGTGCAAGATTCGGCACCTGACGGAATAGGTAGAGCCATTCATCTAGTGAATTAGAACTATGATAAATTATCGCAAATTGTATTGCAAAAATTAAATATTGTATGCATACGTTTGATAGCCTAGATTTCGTACTTCTTTGATTAAATAGAAATTTCTAAAATATTGATCTATATATTTTTCTTTCAAATAAATACCTTTAATACTAATTTTACTTGCGCAAGTATTACTCTTATTAATTTCTTAATTTATAATAACCCTTTCGGCGAGCTAGCTTTGATCATCAGATTATTTCGAAGCACTAGGGCGCCCATCACTAAATTCAAATTTAAATCACTCACGTGTCGAAAATCTTCTTGTAAGCCGCCGATGTCGATCCAACTCCATGTGGTCCGGGAATATGGTAGCCGGAATCGTCTCCTCCAGGGGTTATAAATTTAATAAAAATGAAAAATGACTTCTGCTTCACAATAGCATCACGAAGTCTTTTAAGAAATTTAATAATTTACTTTAACTTTAAATTTTTACAAAATTATTAATAAGGTACTTCGCTCTAAAATATTTGGGGTCCTCTTATGGTGGCATCTGGCTGGCGAGTGCTGGTTCTTCCTTCTCAAGTTTTACAGATCCTCTTTCCGACTTTCAAATTAGCATAAAATTTAAATATCTCAATCCTCCGCCATTAAATTCAAATAGATCTTACAAAATGCCAAAATATTGCTTAGATTATATGATTAATAATTTCTTTGCATTCGAGCCATATTGATAACATAGATTACACAAATTTTTACACGAAATCTACTACAATTATATAAATATATAGAATATTTTTGAATGGCCTACAGTTGCCGCCTATTAACTGCCGTTTTACTATTGGTGCATGCAAATTTTATTAGGTATTCATGCGCCTGGTAACTCTTATTTCCTGAATACATTAAATTATTTTTATTTGGTTTTATATTTATGCTCTTTGCATGCTAGTTAATATTATATATATTAATATTAATTCCATGCTAACTAATAATTAGCCACGTGGACGGGTGTTTTTTCACATTGCACACCATCCGAATGCAATAAAGCTCTGCCAAGGGGTTTTGGTCAGATTCTACGTTCTTCGGTTTGATCGATCTCTAGGTCACCGATCTGTGAATACATCTACCTAACCTCAATCTTCAAATATTTTATGAATAATCTATTTATGAGTAATAAACTTCCTTCAAATCCTTTTTTAAGTTCTTGTACCATTTAGCCAGAACAAGCTGATGCTATCTTATCTTGATTATTATCTGCTTGGCGATATTAGCCAATTACTTTATTTTTAGACCTATTATTATTTCTGTTAAGGCTTTTCATCTACCCAAATTTGATACCTTTACAATCTGAATCAAGGGATCCAATCAAATTTTTCCTTTGTGATGGTATTGATATTGTGTTAGATAACAGAGATAGACAATATTTCAAGTAAGAAAGCTGATTAATTAGACATGAATGAACAATATATTCAACGTAATATTGCTAATCAATGATGAGTTTATCTACTCATCACGAGATTGATCCTCTGAAAGTGAAGGAAAATTACTTCTATGTGAGAATCATCATACGGTTGATCTTTGTTACCCAATAAAGATTTAAGCAATATCTTGAATTATTTTCTGTTCTCAACATTTATTTTTATCCAATGAATTTTATTTTTTCAGACACAATACATGATGTATTGAACTTAATATTTATTTATTTATTAATTTCATTGGCAATTACAGATCATAATTATAATATGATTGGGAGAAGACAACAGGCATAGCCCAAAACTGTCTTCTCCCAAATTTTTACAAATAAAAGTTTCAAAAAAGAATTAGGTTAAGATTTCACTTTCACTTCAAAAAGTCCAATTTCCACTTTAAAACTAATGACTAAACTAAAATTTTGAATTTTGATATTTGAAAACGAACAAAATGCAAAAGTTATTCAATTGGCATTTAATACCAAGTTTAACCTGACTAAACATATTGAGAAGAAGTCCAATTGTGTGATAAAGCATTTTTTCATAATATTCCTGTATTATTTAACAAGTAGGTTCTACTCTTTGAGAGGTTCTACTCTCTAGAAGTTATCTACTCATCTACATATCTATTCTCTGTTATGAATACGTTAAATTTTCATCTGTTTCCATTATAATGTAGTGTTAGTATGCAATGGGTCTTGCAAGACCTGGCAATACATTGTCATTTGTGATAGAAAATCAAATCAGTGTGAGTAAAATATTGCTTGTTTGTAACAATTAAAAACCAAGCATTTTCATTGTAACGTTTCCTAAAAAAATTGTAAGCACCTCCTTTCTGATGTAATAAGCCACATAAAAGAGAAACAAGAGTTGTTCATTACTCCGTGGATAAACTCACCTTCCCTCTGTTATATTCACCTGACAAAAACAGAGCACAAAGGGTTTAGTTATAATTAGTCAAGTCTCGGGTGTGTTAATGCATGACTGAAACAAGACGATGATTCGAAGCGATCAGAGATTAGATTTTACTTGGAAGAGATTATTAACTTGAGGGCACCTTGAAGAGATAGTTGCTGAACGGCGCAGAATATCGATTGTGTTTTCGCCGAAAGGAGAGAATGTTTCAATGGATCATTCATCGCTGCTAAGAAGACGTCTGCAGATGAATAAGCGTCTTATTTGTTGAACGCTTCTCTTGGCGCATTAAGACTCTCGTTTAGATACTCACCTATCAACTCATCGAAAATCTCTTCGAGAGCTAAACAACTGGAGCACTTCAATGAAATGGAGCCCCAACTCTTGTATATTGATCACACGTGTGCAATGTTTCCTTCTTATTTGAAGATACTTTCACTGAATGCCGTATCTTACTCACGGGAAAATTATTATATGTTTCATTCAACAAACTGTTACATTCAACTGTTTTATTTGTTCTATTCATTGAACTTGATCATACAAGTTTTCTTTAATTTAAGTTCTCTTTATTATGTAGTATGGTTATCTATTAATTGTGTAAAAAAGGCTCTTCATGGTATTGTCTGTGAGTCTTTATATGTATATGTATATCAATAAATGAATAAATACAATAAATCATTGATTTGGATCAATTGGATTGTATAGAATAGCATTGAACTTTTTCAGAAATGTTAAGTACAGTACATTATTGGATAACTTTCAAGTTCTCCTCATCGAATCTCTCTTGAAATTGTCAATTCGCAGAATAAATTAAGAATTTGATACACATCAACAAGGGATGATTAAACTCGAGAATAATAGCAATAATTGATTTGGATTGCATTGAATAGCATTAAACTTTTCAGAAAAGTTAAGTACAGTACATCAGTTAACTTTCAAGTTCTCCTCATCGAGTCTTTCTTGAAATTGTCAATTAGAAGAATGAATAAAGAATTCGAGACACATCGACATGGGATAAATAAACAATGACTGGATCACGATTTTCTATTTTCATAGTTTTCATAGCAAAAAAAGTAAGAATTGAGGCGAACACACGGGAGAGCAGACAGGCGGGGGAAAATCACTCCTCAGGAGCTCGAATGTTACAACGCACACAAGCGTCTGCCTTTCTCCATTATGTTTGCTAACGTCTGCATGAAAATGTTTGATTTTTCTCCGTCTGCCTGCATACATCTGACTGTTGCTAAGTACGTTTGTCTTTATATTTTACTACAAAATTTCATTACGTGCTCCAATCATTGCAAATCGTACCTGACTTTCATAATAGTGGATTTTCGCCTCATACCATTAATAATTTGGATAGCTAATGAAGTACCTTAATCATAGCTCTGTCCTTACATAATGGTTTTGAATTATTTTCATTCATATAACTTGAATTAGAAGATAATATTTTATCATTTATTTTAGTCCACTATTTTACTGATTTGTTGGGTAATCAAACTCAATGGCAACAGTAACAACAACATTTCTTTCTACTTAGCAATAATCTTCATTTTTGATGCTTCATATAATTTTTCTATGCCATATTATCATTCTTATTATCTTATGATCTCAATAACTAGAGTTAGAAGGGATCTATTCTCTTAAAAAGCATCGATATATACTTCTCCAATTCTCATATTATCCACATTGCAACTTATACAACATTTGAAAAAACACTCTATTCTATCATAGAGAAACAATAGCGTAAGTAGATATCCCATGGTATAGGGCGTTTATGTCGCAACTTTTACTGTTATCTCAAGCCTATAGTCCACGTAGTTCTTTCCCGTGAAGTTTATGACGCTGGTAGTCTCTCATATTTTGCCGTTCATACACTGTTACCCGGTCAAAACAGTAAAAATCGACAATAATCGACAGTAATCGGCTTGAGATAACAGTAAAAGTTGCGACATAAACGCCCTATACCATGGGATATCTACTTACGCTATGTTTCTCTATGATTCTATTCTATAAGTTAAAATATATTCCATATAATCACTTATAATGCCATACGTAATCTCATAATACGAGTATCTTAATTTCATTTTTTGGAGATATTAATATAATTGGGATTTTTCTAAGCTCATTATTCTATTTCGAGATCATTACTCAAGAAAGTCTATACTCAAAAACGTCTGCAAATGTTTATCTAATAACTTAGTCGCGGATGAATTAGTGGGGATGATGGCGGGTAGCAGTCTCTGGAGTCAGTTATTTTGTGTGGTGCGGGTGGCAGCAATTGAGCCGTTGCCGGCGGTGGCCGAGAAATGGGTTATTCGAGAAAGAGCCTGATGAAACGCGGCTGTCACCCGCAGATGGTACCATCCCGATCGAGCAACTCAACTTCCATTATTCCATTAGTCATCCTTTTCTTTTATTCCATTAATTGAAACTTCTGAATGTGTTAATGATAAGTAACGAACCTCTCACTTTCATATACACCAGATCCCACTCAGTTTGGTCTCCCGGGATTTAATAATTATGACTGCTCCCCAACTCAACTCTTTCAAAAGCACTAGGCGTATTGGCTTTTCGAAAACTTGCTACCTTTCTCAGCACTTTCTAATTCATGAATACTGTCGCGCTCTAAGCGAGCAGATAATTAGTTGCGATAATGGCAGACTCTCCGCTCTTGTGTCGATTTATCAAATTGTGAAATGGAGGGGAGAAGACAATATCAACTGCTCTATTCCAACTTTGACGTAATAATTCTGACAATAATTCTTGAAATGTGTTCTATTGCGCGCCTTGATAGAAGGTTCTCAACTTCTCAACTATCTATCATTTCTATTTCGTCTAACAATATTTCAAATCTACGATCATGATGAGATACCGTTTAAGATACCGTTCAAGATACCGGTAAAGATACCGTTCAAGATACCGGTAAAGATACCGTTCAAGATACCGGTAAAGATACTGTTTAAAAATACTTAGATTTGTCTCTGATGATACTGACCCTAGACCGAGGCATTCTAAAACTTAGTTTTTTCATCTCCAAATAAACCTAACGTCGAATATTGGACACAGAACTTTGGAAATCACTCGTTAAATGTTTTCTCTCCAAATCTTCAAGATAATGATCAATTCTCTCCTAGCCTGGAGAAAAACTGGTGATTCGAATGGGGATGTTTCACAGAGACAAGTTCTCACAGAGACAAGTAGTGGTTTTGAACGATATTAGTGTCACAGAGACAAGTTTCACAGGAGCAAGTATTTCTATAAATGGCAGTCTCACAGGAACAAGTTCCCACAGAGACAAGCAGTTTCATAGAGACAAGGTCTCCGTCCAAAGTAGTAGCGCTATAAATGGCAGTCTCACAGAAGCAAGTTCCCACTGGAACAAGGTGTTTCACAGAAGCAAGGTCAGTGTCATAGAGACAAGGTAGCGAATGTAGGAAGAAGTTAGGCGTGTTGCCTACAACTGAACTTGAAGGCACTCCATTATTTGTTCTAGTAAATTGAATGTCTGCTGTTTTTTAATCATGCAGGAGTATGATTATGATTGAAGGTTTATCATATAAGATAGGGATGGGTTGGTAACCTATTAGAATTAGATAGAAGATAACTTAAATAAATAAATAAATTGAGTTCTATGCAAATGTAATATATTTCTACCAAACTCCAAGATAACTATTCCAATATATCTAATACGTATACATATAACCTTCAACCCGAAAGAATAATCAATATGAATATGAAATGGAATATATAAAAGCCAAATAGCCTACCACTGACCTATTCATCACCGCTTCTTAAAAACCACATGGCCAAAATGGTTTTTCATTATAATTCCTTCTTTCGTAATAAATTGTTTATGCTTTTGTACTCCTGAGCGAAGCTCGGTCCCCGATATTATGAGCTAATCATCTCTTCTTTTTCGAGCTGCGGTCTCGAATTGTAAATTCAAATTGATATAATATTAGCTCCAGACAGTCACAGAGTAAAGCTGCGTCAACACCAATAGATTCTATTTGATTGAACATAACTTATCATACACATGATGAACATATGTGTTTTTCATGTGCCGTTCAATCTATAATAATCTGTGAGGATTAAGTTATTAACATTTCGTTAATAACTTTGGTGTAAACGCAGCTTTAGATGCCAAGATTTATCATGGCGTTCCGAGTTACGGATGATAATGTCAATGAAAAACTTCATTTTCCTCATGAAATCTTTCCCATAAAAAATTTAACAGATTGTTGTTCTACAAGCGTCTCTACATGTTACAAAATGAAAATCCCAGTGAAAAACAAAAAGTGCCACTTGATAATTCCCAAATCATCTTTTTAATCGTAGCTCTGATTCAACTGAGCAATAACTTTCTGAACTTACTGAGTTAATAAAGTAACATTTAAAATTATCATAAGCGCAATGGGACTTGGGATTCCATCAATTCAGAATAAGTATTATACTGGTATTCATTTTTACAGGATTGAAGTAGTGCAACATTTAGATTAGCACACCAATAGATTTTATTTGTAGCGGAGTGAGTTCATTACTTTCATATCAAAGTTCTACTTTTTCCATTATGATATAGTACGACTACTGCAAAACAATGTCTGGTAGCCCTGGTAATGTAATGTAATGTAATGTATGGTTGATTGGAAGTCTCCAACCAGCCTGATCAGATTTCTTAGTGGGGCCATTGGCAAACATTTTAAAAAAGCCCTGATATTATTACAATGACTTTATTCCTAGTAGATAGCATTTCTAGTAGATGGCTGAATATTCTCGTTACCACATTGCAAAGGATGTTCAGTGAGGTCTACTGTTATCTGGACTACTAGAGTATTGTAACTCCTAATGTCAGATTGAGTAAGAGCTTGAAATTTATTCCTATCTAGTGTACTCCATGTTCAATAATCTGCCTTTATCTTATATTAGAAGAAACTTGCCTCTGAATAAATTAAAAAACGCACTAAATCTAATTCTGAATGAAAATGCTTATTGTTCCGTAAATTAATTTCAAATTGTTGAAAATGTGATATTCAGTGCTGTGAGTTTATAAATAGTTTATGTCTTTTTTCAATGTATGACTTAATTTATTCAATTGTACTGGGTGATGATAATTATGACTTGATAAGACTGATTTGATGAATGATTACACTATTCATAAGATGACTACTAAGATGTTATGAATTGAATTGCTCATTTATTGTATAACAGACTATAAGCTGAATCCTTTAGACAAGGCCTATTCGCCTAATCTACATCCAAATTGTTTGTATTTATCGGTCAATATATTTCTTATTCCTAGACGCCAGCTAAGAAAGGGGTTTCAATTTTCGTAGAATAAGCACGTAATTCAAAACTGTATGTTTTTCAAAAAATGTTGTGATTTCAAATTCAAATTTCGTTTATCACACACATAGGCTATACGAGAATTAAGAATTAATGAGAAAGTGTCCCGGAATAAGGTTTATGATTTTTGTTCTTCTGTATTTATACGGTACTAAGTGACATATTTATCAGTGATGGCTCTTAAACTGTAGGTTTATTATTAAATAACGAGTTTGGAGCACCAGAAAAATGGGATTATATTTTATTATAATAAATATTCAAAATTACGTTTCCAACCCACAATTATTGTCTTATTGTCATGTCCTTAAAGTTACTGTAAACCATATCGGTTGGGACTAATCAAGGTTTATTTAGGGTGGTTTTAATTATTAGTTTATGTGTTACAAATAGTTCACCTAGATTTAGATGGCAATTGAAACATTATTGATCTAACTAAAGCATGATATTAGTGTCAAAGACAGAAATCTGCGTTTTAATTCATTATCATGTGAGAGAGAGAGAGAGAGAGAGAGAGAGAGAGAGAGAGAGAGAGAGAGAGAGAGAGAGAGAGAGTGAGCCCGAAGGAAAGGGTATGTGTAAGAGAGTGAGGTTGAGTGGGAGTGACAGAGTTCGATATATTATAATTATTATGCTATATGGTGGGTGAGGAATAATAGTGTGACCCTTACGCTACACTCACAGATATATATATATATATATATTATATATATATATATATATATATATATATAATATATATATATATATACATACAGATATATATATATATATATATATATATAATAAACCATATATAAACCATATGTACATAAACCATATCCATAGATTTTGGAAGCGGCATGCTATCTTTTCAATCTTTTGAAACAGCATTTATTGTCTAAGGTGGTGAAAGAAGTTTTCTGCATTCCATAACAACAATCTGCAGACTGACGTCTCGGGTATTAGAACCAAAAGGCCTTGCTTTATAGAACTATAAATACCCATTCAGTATTACAGTGCCTTGCTTCCATGAAACAAAGCAAATGTTTCCCGTTAGATACTTCTGGAAAGCCCGGTCAATTTGTCATCGGTGGTGTCCAGGTAGAACTACCCTGCTCATAGACTATGTTCACTGAAGCGTAAAACCAAAGTTAACCAAATGCTTCTATTTCTAAAAATTCTATTGCCAGGTATAAAGTACTGCACTTTGGCGGCAGGAAATATTTAACATGTGTTTTCTATATTGTACCCTTCCTGGAAAAAATAGATTTTTGTTCAGTATTGTTTGCCTCCCCTCTACGAGGATGCTACCTGTGCGTTTGCGTTGCGAGTTCAATAGTTGACAAAACACATTCAGTCGACATGGAATTGGTCAAGGAAATCGTAACGCTCCGCAATACTACATTATATCATATTGACGATGGATTTTTCTATCGGGTGACCTCCAGCGACCAAACGCGTATCTATTTAAAATGTAATGTACGCGAGTGTGCAAGTCGCGCCTCAATGCCACTTCGTATCAGAGTTATCAGAAGTTATCAGAGTTGCATTTTGTTCACATGTTCTATCATGACTTCAGGAAAATTTGAACCCTTTGCATTCTAATATTCAGTAAAGCTGGATATGACACTTATCACTGCAGCTCTGAATATAAAAGACGGGTACCTGCCCACCTTTCTTGTGCACAGCTGTGTAAAAGAATTAATTTAATCGACTCTACAGCCTGCAAATTTTAGCAGTACTTTACAAAATGTACCAAACTCTTATATTCAGGATCCAAATATTTGAATGTTGTGTTTATTCTACAAAGCTCACTTTAACTTCATCTCATTCTCAATTTCATGCTCTTTGAGCCAATACAATAGAAAAATATCATATTTCATTAAATACCTTATAAATGAGCTCATATCAAATTATTTGTAGAATTAAAAACTCAAATTTCAAATTATTGAGAAAAAACAGAGCACACAATTTTTCAACATAGTAGAATAATGCAAACGATAATATGAAAAATTATAATAGGTACAAGAATAAAAGCATTCTACTAGCATTCTACATTCGAGTAGCCTACTTAAGCTAGTAGTAGATTTGATTTTTATTGTAAAATATAATACTGTACATAAAATATTTATATGAAAAATTATAATAGGTACAAGAATAAAAGCATTCTACTAGCATTCTACATTCGAGTAGCCTACTTAAGCTAGTAGTAGATTTGATTTTTATTGTAAAATATAATACTGTACATAAAATATTTATATGAAAAATTATAGTAGGTACAAGAATAAAAGCATTCTACTAGCATTCTACATTCGAGTAGCCTACTTAAGCTAGTAGTAGATTTGATTTTTATTGTAAAATATAATACTGTACATAAAATTTTTTGTCTTGGATTGGAAGTTTTCAAGAAAGACTCTATTAAGTTAATTTATTGATTTTCACTTTTCGAAGGGAAAAGTGTAAATTTCAAGTGATAGCTTCCTATAATAGTGTCTGGTTAACCCCTTACTTTGTACTACATACGGCGAGGTGGAACAATCCTTGGGTCTCCCCGCCCTTCAAAGCCATAAGCTAATAATAATAATAAAATTGAAATGTGTACTCATATTTTTTGTGTAATCAATAATTCCCATTATAATTGATCTTTATTATTCATCATCTTACTAATAATTAATCTTTCTTTTAATATTTCACTAGTATAATTAGGCCAGTAGGCCTACACACATGATTTTTCTTTGAGTACTAATTGATTCTTGACAACTGAATATCTCTATAATAGATGGCTGTATATTTCCTACTTAGTTAAGAAGAATCATTTATCAAAGAAATATGAAATTTAAGAAGCAATAAGTAGATTACTACTGCTTTTCAATACTACATAAAATATGCAAATGATATTTAATTTTGTCAATTAATAGTATTATTTTACCGTTGATACAATAATAATGTAACATGCTATATATATATATATATATATATATATATATATATATATATATATATATATATATAGCCTACTTTGTTTAAAAGTGATAGATTATTTTGATAATTTTGTTTTCAGGCAAATTTTTAATACAGAACAATTTTTATAAAACTTGTATTTATTATTTCTCAGTTTATCCCTCTATGAAAAACAATCAATATAGTCAATTTGATCACTTGACAAGTAAATCACTGATCGAAACTTTGAACCTATATTCTGTCTTTTTGAAAAGCTTTTTATTCCATTCAAATCTGGAAAATCAGTGAATACTATAGAGTGAATATTATAATAAGTAAGTAGAATTGATCCCGTCAACCATGTCCTATTGTAGCCTATTTACAACTAATTTTCTTTGCAGATGTGGTTGTGGTTTAAGATTTGCATCTGTGGAGAGAAAAATTATTTTATTTTGTTTAATTATAGAGAAAAAACAATATTGAACAACAAGGTACAATGGATTAATGTTATAAGCCTCCATAAGTGTAGGGGAATGTCAGCTAGCCTTCAACTAACTTCAAGCTTGCTTAACCCAACTGTCCAGTTGGAAGTGCATTTGGTAGTGCTTATTTTGGGACTGCATTTGGTAAGTGCATTACATAATGGTGTTTCATGTTTCAAATTCATGAACCAGTTACATGCATAGATAGATAGATAGATTGAATAGCATTCACTGCTCACCTAAATCAGGGGGATCTGGAACTTGTCAAAAAATCTAAATGGTCGAACAAAAAATACACAGCCCACAGTAACAAATACACAACACACAGGGAAAGAAAACATTATACCATTCATGTGAAGTAATGTTGAATATACTATTCCTTTGAGTAAAAAGCACTTTTAGAGAAATCAATCTTTAAAACTTTCGATGAGATCTGAAGTTGCGTTCATTCATACTCTTCATGAAATCAGGTAAAATATTATATAATTGGATGCCAGAGCTTCTGTTGCATATTTTTCCATTTTCATCGAAAAAACACACTGGCGTCTGCCGAACGTAACTTTATCACAATGCAGCACCTTGCATTTTCCTTTGATGTCTCTCAATAGAATTTGTTGAACTATTCAGTTGGAAAAATAACTAGTAGTTCTGTGAACAGTAGACCTCGCGCAGTTAAAAACCACAGCTTCCATCAGGGTGAATTATGTGCTGTTATGATGTGTCGGCGAAATATCGATGTCTAAGCCACTAATGGCTGTTTGAAATGTATCGTCAATAATTATTGATATTAAGTATAATTATTATAATTAGAATGATAATAATTTGTTGTAAAAAACTTCTATCATACCGAGTTGAAATACCTACTTACCGAGTTGAAAGCAGAGAAAAGTCGAGAGAAAATAACAAGCTAACTACTTTAAGTTATCAATATTGAATGCCTCATCGCTTGCAATAGTTCACACGACAGCTGATTTTTACCAAATAACATTGGGATATTAATTGCATGCGTCATTTCATGCAATTAATAGTCCACTCGACAGCTGATTTATGATGAATAATTCTATAGTCTGATTTTTACGGTAATACTGGCGTTTGAAAGAGACTCTTTTTCCTTTTGTTTTATCCTGGAAATGCAAAATTTTAAAAAACTTTGTATATATATATACGTTGACGCGCAATTTAAAGAGTAACATACCTGTTAAATTTCATTGAAATCTAATGCCGCGTTTCGCCGTAAATGCGGAACATAAAAATATTTGGACATAAAGAGAAATGCAAAACCGTCGACTTAAATCTTAGACCTCACTTCGCTCGGTCAATGAAACTTTGGATATCTGAGTTCTTTTTAAAGTACTATTCTATTCTACTTGTTCTACTGAGCCAGTACCATTTTGATTTTTTTTTCATAGTACGTGGCACTATTGAAATTAACTGTTCTATTGATTTATTCTAACTTTGTCTACAGAATTGTGAAACTGCATATGAGGAGTATTGTATGTTTAATTTGTTTGTTATCCACGTCTGCATCTATTTTCAGTTTGAAGAACTGGATATCAATCTTGATTATTCAAATTTTTTATTGTTCAACATACACACACATTATTTACATACATAGAAAAAGAAGATGATACACAATTTTTTTAGAACAATAATGCTCAAGGTAAAAACCTGTGAGGGGAGAAAAATCTAAATTTTCACATGAAAACGTCACTCGAGAATAATTATATCACCCGGCCTCACAACAGAGAGTCTTAGAGTCCTTGACTTAGAATAGTTAATCTCACAGTTGTACAGTCAGTGTGAGTGAGATTTTCTGCACACATCATGCGTGAATACGCCGGATGGATCGACTCGTATAATTTGAGGATGGTGATAATGATGAGGAAACATGATTCTGTTAAAAGGAATAGTCTCGATCTCCATTATATTCTTAGGGATTTGCTTGTGATCATGTTTCTATAATTTTATCAATTCGAAGATCAGCCTTCAAAAATTTAGGTCAACTTATACATTTCAACTCACGTTGCTACACGTTTCAACTTGGCAAAAGGACAGAGGGGATTAGTATTATTATTCTCTAGAGCCCTGGAAATATCTCTGTTATTGTTCTTGGTACCTTATACAAAAGGGACTCCATAATACAAAAACAAATCAGTCCTTGCCGGACAAAGCTAGAGGAAGAAGAAAAAGAAGAAGAAGAAGAAGAAGAAGAAGAAGAAGAAGAAGAAGAAGAAGAAGAAGAAGAGAAGAAGAAGAAGAGAAGAAGAAGAAAAAGAAGAAGAAGAAGTTGACAGGAGGAGGAGAAGAAGAACAAGCGAGAAGAAGAAGATAATAGAAAAAGGAGACAGAAGAATAAGGAAGAAGAGGAAGAAGATGAACAATAATAAGAAGAAAAAATATAGATAGGAGAAGATTATAACCGTTGAGTACACTATATTATCTATAACCACTCTTTTGACGAATTGAAAACTTATAAATTACTGGTGGTACTCCCATACAGTAACAGTCAGGGGTGTATTCAAATACCGTTGGATAACATCTTTCCAATATTGTTACATTCATCTAGAAGTATAAAATCTGTTCTTTCTTACATTGATATCACTTTTGTATAAGTTACTGCAGAATCAAAATTATTTTATATTGACTGAACAATTAAAAGTCACATTGAAATAGTTATTTTGGAGTTTGGTAGAAATAATACATTTACATGGAACTCAATTTATTCATTAAAGGCAATCTACATAATTCTAATAGGTTCTGATAACACATAATGATAAAATAGGTGTTCAATGAATTAATGAAGCCTAACAACTTGAAATATATTTTGAATTATTTAAGATTAAATTGATTCTACCTCGGTGCAAGTCAGCTTCACATTTGTACATGTATCATTGTATCGAATTATTAAATATTTGATGATTTTGGTAAAACAACATTCTAATCCTGGACTAGTAGTTCTATGAACAGTAGACCTCGCGCAGTTATAAAACACAACCTCGTCTCATAATGTCCATAAGAGTAAATCCTGTTTGTATGTTGTGTCGGCAAGATGTCGGTGTGAAAACGCCTAATGGCTGTTGGGGTTAGTGTATCAAAAATATGCTAACATCAAAATCTAATCTCCTTCAACTTACTGGCAACAGGTCAGACCGAGTTGAAAGCAGATAAAGGTCGAGAGAAAATACTATGTTTTCTTTCCGTTATTAATTGCATGCGTCATTGCATGCAATGAATAGTCAACACGACAGCTGATCTTTTACTAAGTTACATTGATATATTAATTGCATGCGTTATCGCATGCAATTAAAAATCCACTCAACAGCTGAATTATTATGGATGATTCTATTCTGATTTTTACTGTAATATTGGCGTTCGTAGGAGACTTTACCTATTGTATTAAACTTGAAATGCAAAATTTTCAAAAAACCTTGTATATACGTCGAGGCACAATTTAAAAAGAAATATACCTGTCAAATTTCATGGTAATCTATTGCTGCGTTTCGCCGTAATTGCGGAACATATAAACATAAAGAGAAATGCAAAGCCGTCGACTTGAATCTTAGAACTCATTTCGCTCGGTCAATAAATTGAAATTTTAAGAAACCACAAATATCCTGGATGAAAAGGGGAATCAATTGTTATGTATAGATTTGAATCTGAATGTCTAGGATCCACTAAACAGTCTACTAAGTTCATCATTTTTTCTCCACAGGAGAAACGTTTAAAGCTGGCTTCAAATGATGTCACCACATTATTAACATATGTAAATTATATATTTATATATGTATGTCACGTGGATTGAAGGAGCGTTGTTTGTGACGTTGTTTGTTGATTGAAGGAAGATTCTATTTTACTATTTAAATAAATCATAATGTAATTTACTTATCCACTTCGAGATTTACATAGTGATAATAAGAGTAGGAAATGAAATGTATAGCAAACACTTCAGTTGCTATGTAGGCCTACTGTATTGTATTCTGTAGTGTCTTATTTTTTACTAAAGTGATGAAGTATCAGAAAATACTATCATTCAGCATTGTTATGTATTATTTTCAATGTCATTTTTTTCTCTTTCTTTTCAATAATTTAAAATTTGTTATTATTTTAAATAAGTAGATAACTTAACTATTGTTTGTTTTTAATCATATTATTTGTATTTATTTTTTTCGTATTGTTATAATACTTGATAGAGAGTTGAGTGTAAGAGAGGGTCGACTGCGCCCTAACTTCGCTTTCTAAGAAAAATAAAGGCAGTCATTCTATTCTATTCATGTCACCATAATATATATGTATATGTATTAAAAAACAGACGCTTTCTAAGAAAAATAAAGGCAGTCATTCTATTCTATTCATGTCACCATAATATATATGTATATGTATTAAAAAACAGATGACATCCAATTTATTAGAGCAAATGGAATGCCTTCATCTTCATGTGTAGGCAACACACCACACCAACCTTGTTCCTGTGAGACTGACCTTGTCTCTGTGACACTACACTTGTTCGAATGGGACTCTACCCCTCTTCTTTTTCCACTGACACTACTTGTTCCAGTGAAACAGACCTTGTCTCTGTGAGACTCACCTTGTCTCTGTGAGACTCACCTTGTCTCTGTGAGACTCAACTTGTCTCTGTGGGAACTTGTTCCTGTGAGACTGCCATTTATAAAACTACTTGTTCCTATGAAACTTGTCTCTGTGACACTAATATCATTCAAAAACACTACTTGTCTCTGTAAATCTCCATAAGCGAGTAGAGGATTATTCTTTCCTCATTCTAACATCAGATCACTCCATATTTCAGAGTTCTTAGACAATGAATGTCGGTCACTGATAGAAAGCAATTCAAGTGCAGAACTCACGACTACGTGAGAGTAGAGAAGCGTGAGGAAATCTCATAAACCTCGGCGATTAACTTGGTGTGATTGATGCATCCAGGGCTGAGATGTCGCGATCCGAGATAATAGACGTCGAGAGGAGCTGTTGAAAAATGTCCATTGAAGGCTCGTTGGCTGAGATAGTACACAGTAGCAATGAATTGGACGCGCCAACAGGATAAAATGCATTTTACGAATTGATAAGATTGTAGATTGGAGGCGAGAATCGTGACTCGAGTGATATGGCTTGTAGTACTCGAGTGGATATTAAGGGGGGGGGGAGATAATGGTAGGGAAAGGGTGAAGGTGAAAGTAGGAGGAGAGGGGAGGTGTGAAATAGCGAAGAGGGTGCGGGTTGATGACAGGGAGAAATTTGAGAAGGGAATGCTAGAGCCGGAACTGGTGACTGCAATTATCTCACACTTCATCACCATCTCCATCTTTCTCTCTTTTTCCTTCTTCTTCTTTCACACTTTTCCAGTTTCCCTCCTCTTTCCCCTTTCAACCTTTCTCTCCATTCCTCTCTTCCCTTCATGTTCTTTTTCTCATTTTCTTGATGCTCTTTGTTTTTCACATTCCTGTCCATTACTCATCTCCTCATTCTTTTTAATGTTGTTTTGGCTCTCCGATCTTTTCCCTGACTCCTCTATTTATCTATTTATTCATTAACCAATTCACAAATCAAATACATGGTTAGAAAAGGACCCTTTGTGTATTTCCATTCCATAATAATCTCCCTACTTCTCATACTACTGATTTTTCAATTTGTTTTTCACTTCTCCCATCTTTTTATACTCTTATCATTCCACCCTTTAGGTTTCTTCCTTAATTTTGTAATTTTCCATCTTCTCTTCTCCATTATTAACGGGTTTTCACATTGCGATGTTTTACCTCCTCCTTATTCCATATTTTCTCTATAGTTTCAATTTTCTCTCATCTTTTCTAATATTTGTCGCTGAGGTTGATGCCCACATGAGCTCTATTCTTGTGCGTGGGTAATTAGGTCGATTATAAGATTCTCTGTTTTTTCTCTTCGTTTCCATGCCTCATTTAGATATCCTTCCATGTACCTTCTATCCATATTCTTCAATAACTTTCCAATCCCCAATTTAGAAAATGTTCATTTCCTCCATTTCTCAACTCATCCTCTTCCTCTCCTCCTCCCATCCACTTTCATTTCCCCACTCTATTTCCTCATACATCTTTTCATATTTCCTCATCTTACCCTATCCTCATCGTTTTCCCATCCCAACTCACTGCTGTTTGGTTGGTGCTGTAAATATCAGAATTGGAGTGAATTGACTGCGATGCGGGAGTTATGATGGTGGGGTGGTGGGGGGGGTAACAGGGTTACAGTCATTGCTGGAAGGCGTCAGTACGCTTGGGGACGTTTTCGAATCGTTGATGGGACAAGGGTGGACAAGGAGTAAGGGAGAAACTTATAATTAACCAGCGAAAGTTGGGGAAAAGCTAAGATCTCTGACGCCAGGCCGCCTGTTATGGACTGGGAGGAGAGAGAGACAGAGTGAGAGAGGCATCATGCTTGCTGCATAGGCCTACACTTTCCTGTGTTGCGGCAACTCTCTCTGTTCTGGTTTCTGGACTCTCACAACTGGCCCTGGACTCTGCCATAAGCCGACTATGCGAACCGCATCTCTCTGAGTGTCAGGAAAGCCTAAAATGGCTACCTTCCAATCAGAAGAGACTATTTCTGATTAGTTAGATAACAAGACGCTAAGATATTCCATGCAAAAGTGCCCTTCAAGATTTAGAATTGAGAAAATAGTCATAATCTTTCATGCTTTTTGAAACGAGGATGTCAAGAAGCGATAAGATGGAAGGGTGAGAGAATGAAACTGTGCCTTTACCTTTCAAAAGATGATAAAGAAGATAATTTTTAATAAAATTTAGAATTTAGAAATAGGCCGACACATCTAGAAAATACCTGAGTCTATACCTAATTCATGCAGGTGAACGGGCTAGAGTCAAGAAAACTTCAATTAATCTTGCCATGCCTGATTTAATAGGTTTATACTATAGAATTACACTACAATTTGAAATAATTGAAAATACAAACAGCTTCAATAAACATTGGCAACTAAAATCGAACAACAGAAACAACAATTTCATGTTACTTTGGTGACATTCTTCATCCGATTCGGGGGCGCATTACTATCCCCGATCAGATAGCAATACGTCACAAAACCAAACAATATCAGTCATCAAATAACAAGTTAATTTCAACATGGAATTACTCAAGAAAGAAAAGCCCGTTGAACCCAAGTTTCGTCGATAGTAACCCATATAACCCATTTCATAATAATTTTGAATCCCCACTTTTGATTGACATTCTCGAATGAACCTTTGTTTCACTACACTGCACTTTCGTTGGTCTGTACGTTGCTTTATCGTCGGGGTTACAGTACCTTGTTTTTGGCGGTGAACTTTTACCGGTTGAATTTGGCTTGACGGCGACGTCCTCTTACGTCCCTAGACCTGTCGTCTGAACGGGTGGGTGTCTTGAAGCGGTGTTACATAAAGTTGCGGAACCAAAGGGGTGGTAGTACAAGAAGTTGGTTTGGGGACACACATGAACCGCTGTAAATAAATGTATTACAGCATTAATTTCTAACTCTTCCTACAATTCATCAAAAGCTAAAACAGGAGTTTATTCTGTTATTCAATTTAGATTTTATCTTGACGTTCTGATTTCATTCTCAAAATTTAACAGATTTAAAACAAATTTACTTGCCAGAGTGTCATTAATATACAATGCAACATTCATGAAAACACCCGTAATAAATTAATATAATGCTTTTAGAAAATGAATACTTCATTAATTATGATGTTAACTTTTATATAAATTGATATAATACTCTTAGAAAAGGAATAATTCAGATAGAAATGATGCTAACTTATATGATATTTTTCGTTTGGTTTGCGAAATCAAATATAATTTTTTATATAGTAGCTCGGCTAGTATTGTTGGAAACTTGTGCGCTAGCCAACATTTATTTTATTTATTATTTATGAACTTTAGGACGCAATCCAAGTGTAAATAACGGGCATTCGCCCAAAACTGCTCAGAACCTTAATTAAAAATGAACATTCCAGAGTTTATGATTCGATTTACCTACAAATACAAGTCCAAAAACGAGTATCAACTAGAATTATGAATTTATCACCAAATAAAACAAGACACTTTATAACACAATAAAAGAAAAAAATATTGAAAATTTCACTTTAAGGTAAAAATAATGTTTGCCTTATAAGATTCATCTTGTAGATAGTTTTTACCTTTAATTAAATAAAATTAGAATTAGTAGACACATAGAAAATAATTTAAATTGTATTAAAATTTGAACATTCATTAACATTAATTTCCTGGAAAATAAAAACTTTCTTCTTTGTCTATTAAGATTTCTATCATAAAAAATTTACTAAATCATTCGAAAGCCTTAATGACATAAGAAAACAGAGTCTGAAAAATATAAATTATAAAATGTCATAAACTCAATATGAACATAATCTTAAAAATTTCATTCCAATTCAAAGGCTATCTTCCTGACTTTCAGCAATACTCTACGATAATATATCTCCAGAAACAATAACTCAAATGTAACGTAACTGAAAACTTTCTATACTTCTTTAGAAAAAATTTATAATTATCTTCCATCACTAATAAAATCAAAAGGATTATTCTCAATCAATATTATTAACTTGAAAAATAACAGGCTTTGTTAATACATTACTCTTATGGAAGTTTCAATCAATTAAATTCCCTAAATTATATTTTAACCTTATTTTACGTACCTTAGCGGTTATTTGTAGAAACAATTATTCGTACATGATGAAGAAACACAATTAAAGTTTCAGGACATGGCACTACTGGAAAATTTAAACTTTAATAAAAATAAAACTAGCTCCTACATTAACTAATTATATAAACTTATAAACTTGCCCAAAAAGGGCGAAACATAATGACTACATCTTTACTCTCGTAGTGCTCCTAGCAAAGTGTCCTCCGAAACGTAATCTGGTCTCGCGGTTGGGGAATCCCCCACTACTGTATTTAGAAACAGGTCTCCTATTGGGCGAAGGGAATCAATTTGACCAATTGTCGCGTGGCTTCTAGAGCCTTTGGACCAAATAGTAACTGCAAAATCGGTAGTTTGTTATAATTTCAATGCTTGCTGTTTTCCAGCTTATCGCACTTTATGTCGCGACAGGAAGGCTAAGTTTTAGAGATAATTCCATAATCTACATTCCTCGACGACTCGGAGCCACAATTTTTAAATATCTATCATGGGAAACTCGAAGTCATGGCCGTTCATAATAGAGAGAGAAAATAATTTATTTCGCTAACTCACTTACAATAATGGCTCTAGTCTATTGCGTATTAAATTTACTATTATAACTTGGGAAAAGGCCTGAATTAAAAAGAGTGCTCGGCACAAAACGATGAATAAACTCACCAACTTAATTCTAAAGTTCTTCAAAATTGAACAAAAACTTACTACTTCTACAAGAAGTAGTATAAAAATTAGTATAAAAAGTAAGATATATATAGTACAGTATATAAGTAGTATATGTGCACCTACAAGAAGGTATATATATATATATAATTATGATTATCTTTGTAACTTGTGAATTTATCTTGAGTTCCTGTCCATTGCTATTCTATTGTAGCTGTAGGTAAAGTAGTCTTTTTGATGTATTTTTCGTTTGTTTCTATTGTAGTCTATTGTTTGCTTATGTGCAGTAAACCATTAGCTGTATTGTTTTTTCTTTTCATTGTATTTTCTATAGTGGAACAGAATGATAATGTAGAATACTGTAGGCTTATTTTGCTTTTACTTTAAATTTTCACTTGATTTGTTTATTTTACGCAGAAATAAAGTCAAATTTATTATTATAAGGATCTCTCAAACTCTTAATACATCCAACCCTGAAGATGTTATAGCATATTGGAGGAATTTCGTTCTACTCAATAGTGAATGATCACTAAACATTCCATCCATTATTCCTTGATAAGGTTATTGTATTTATGGATCAATATTTGCTTTTGAAGAAATAGTACAATATTAGTAATGAGAATAGATTGGCTAAGTTAGTGAATCAAAGCACAATGGTTCACTAAAGTATTCCCAGGAAAACTGAGATTAGATTCCAAGATAGAGTTCTTGTGATTTGAAAAATGTCATATCATGTGATTTTTTTCTGAATTTAGGTTCACTGTTTACATTTGAGAATTGGAAGCACATGATTTTTTTCCAAATTTTGATAGACTGTTCCATTTGAGAATATTGGAAACACAAATAATAATGTATCATAACAGGGAGAAAGCTTATCAATCCCCCAAGTTTTCCACTGAGTTCGAATGTTCCCAAATCCATGGAAGTATTGATGACAGAATTTTAATAAAAGGAAAACCGTGAAAAATGCAGTATCTAAGAGACAAGGCGTGCTCTAAATTTCAGCATTGAATGAACACACCGTAACAAGGGCGCTGGAATACTGTTGCGATGAGTAGTGTAGCCTGTTGGCAAGGGTACAGCCAAAAAGGTGAGTGAGCAAGATGGAAGATGGACGCATTAGTTTGATGCAAGCGAGCTGGAGCATTTTTCGCCTGTACAGCGAACAATAGGACCGGCTTTGCGAGCCAAAACAATGGAACAACTCAGATTAAATATGAAAAAAGGTAGCGAGTGAGACGAATTATCAAGAGCTGCCAGAAAACAAGCGAAAGATGGAACGGGCTGAAAGTAATATCTGAATAATAATTAACCGGCAGGCATCGAGCGAGAAATATTAGCTGGCTTCAATCTTCTTGTACTTAACTTGCAAACTTCTGTAGGTACAATTTTCTGTAATACATTTCAGTCGCACCAGCACTGTGGATGTTTCATTGTTCCTTACAGAAACTCTCAGAACCAGTATAAAATCACTGTCATGATAATTTTCCTGCTATCAAAAGTCCAGAATACCAGTTTATTCCCTCAACTGTGCAACTCCGCTGCAATCTTATACAACAACCTAGCTTATTCGTTTTCTACTTCAGTTATCTAGTATACTGATAAGAAAGCTATTATTATGCTATTTCCAATACATTCAAATAATCAGCTGCTCTGAATAGTGAGTTGTGTTTTTCTGGCTCTAAATTTTATCAAATAACGCAAAAATGTTCCAATTAATGGTGATTTGAGTGTGATATTTTTGGTTTTTAACCGTCAGAATTTAAAATTCTTAGTTTTCGTTGTTTTTTAGTGGAAATGGACTAAATTTTTGGAAAGTGGAACCATAACCCTATCTCGGACATTTAAAATGTTAACTAAATTCAGGAGAGAAATAGTACAAGGAGTATCCTTAGTTTTCCTCTCCCAATCAGTGCTACTTTGTAAAAATTATAAATAAATAAAAAAGTAAATTCAATAAATTAAGATTGATACCTATATTTTGGGGGCTGTAATCGAGTTTTGTTGAGATTATCAAATAAAATAACATTGCAGCTACTCAAAATTATATCAAATATGTCATGTAATATGATTCTCTTGAGATACTGCAAGAATCCCTTCTCTTTAAAATTCTCTCGGTAGGGTCCCAAAATAAAATAAAAAAGATGGCAGTGTGGCGACTAGCGACCTTTTTTCCAAGGATGATTTTTTTGAGTGTGGTTCTACTACAATTTTGAATATTTTAGGACGGGGTACATGATTGGGCATGAGGGAGAGTTATCGCCCCTGGGAATTACATTCCTCAATTAATGTAAGATAATTATGAATTGGTAACGTTTCTATACAAAGTAGCCTACAATACTGAGAGTTATTACATTTTTTGATGGTCATTATCAATTTGGTTGAGTTATTTCTGTGTTGGTTGGCATTCATTATTCATGAAATGATAGAATGATGATTAATTTCCAACCTTGTTTCTTTTGATGCTCAATCTTTATCATGGATAATTTTAAGTCAATCATAGAATAGAAATACTTTAAATTTATCACATTCACTCATTAATTGCAAACCCTGTTGTTGTACCGTTAACAAAGGGAAGTTAATTAGTCTTTAACTAGCTATAATTTTCAATAAGTAAATTTTTATGGCGATATCAATAATTGATATTACCATAAAAATTTATCAATAAGATTATAATTAAGGTAATAATTATTATTCCTATAAGATAAGGATGCATTGAATCTCTACCACAGTATCACCTTCACCTTCAGCGAGTTTAATCAAACACTCTACTGCTTGTTAGAGTAATGTTGACATTTCCATATAATCATCACTCCAATCTTCATCAATACCTACCTCCCTTCCTGCGTCTATTTGATGTGAAACTTCTGCTAGCGAGTTGAATTTCCTTGGAGCGGTATTTGCAATTTAGATCTTCGCGCAGCAACGAGCGAAAGCCGGCAGGTGAATTATTATGCTCGTCATTTGTTAGATTGAGTCATTCGGACCGCGGGTGAGGATGGGGTGGGGGGACAATGACGGCCACTGTAAGGTGTACTGGAGGGCGAGGGGGTGGAGAGGGTCTCATTCTGGAGCGAACTTGTGGAGCGAGCAGGGATTGGTTCGCTTCGCTTTGCCTTGCAGTTAAGTGATCCGGGTGTCCTTGCCAAGTTGACGACACGGTTTCATGGATTAAACTTCCCGAAATCTTACCAAACATTAGGCTAATTAATTAGATTGAAGGAGGACGCTGTCAAAGTGAGCTCCTGAAATTCGGCCAACCCTGCCCACCCATCCAATCCCTTTAATTTTACGTTCTTCACGGAAGCGCTATGCCACACCACCCAGCCACCCATAGTGAGATGACTTTGCCTCCGGCTCTAGCCCCGAATTTCCACTTCGTTTCGCTCAGGCTTCAGCCTCGGCAGACCTTGCTACTTATCTCCTGGCTAGACCCGCAAAAAGGGAAATAGCCTAGCCTTCGCCCAAATTGAACCCTTACCGAGATCCTTCCAATGAAATTCAAAGTCGTTCAGCTGATACAGCCACCCATGAATATTGATTGAATGTTCAAATTGGATTATCCTAATAAACTAGATTGAAGAATATTGAAGTAAGTGGAAAATTTTGTGAAACAAGAGATGCGGTATCACTGAGTGTTTAGAATATGATATTGTCCTTCAGACAGCCATATCAACTTGAGAAAATTTCCTTCGGATCCATCCGAAGCCGAATTAGAATGCATTCAAATGATGCTAGAGTAGGGTTTCAAGAGTTCAATAATTCTTTGAAGTTTATCAATCAATTGGCCTGTATACCAATCAGTCATGTGATTTATATATAATTCAATTTATAAAGGAATATTGGATAGTATGATTTGTTCTCACATACACCACCTACACCCCATAATTTTCGCAATGCGTGATTCACTCTCATTCATGAAAGAGAAAGCAAAGAATTTGCCGAGCTAAGGTTAGACTGCATACTCAAATTATTCACTTAATTTAACTGAACAAGTTGCAGGCTATTGCAATTTTTAGACTGTGATTAATTGAAAAAATATATAATATATCATAATCCAATTTGTTTGAATTTTTCTAGTATGAGAAATCAAGACCTACCATGACGCTCAATCAAATATGATCAACATTACTCTAAGGATCTTAAGAGAGATTTTTTCAACTATTTTCTAGCATTAACCGTGAGACTATAAGAACTGAGTTATTATCATCTTTTATCCAATTCACTTCTGTAATAATCATAACAATTGGCTCATTCAACTTATGGTAGTCATGTTGAGTATCCTCATTCTATGAATTGCCTGCGAGAGAAATTTTATCTTATTCTGTTGATTATCTCAGTACTTTTGGCTATTATTCATAATATAGCTTATTCTCAGTTGGAATCGGTTTCAATGGCTTTGGATAAAGGGTTTGAATAGAGAATAATTACTATTCTGCTCCATACAAAATTTCGGGGAATGTTTACATTTCCCCATTGTTGTTGGAAGGGGTTTATGTGAGATAGCACTAATAGAAAAGCATAGCAGCTTCACAAAGCCTAGACAATTTTTTCACATTTCTCAGATTTTTTTTATCAGAAGTAATCTTCAAACTGCTGTTTTTCTCTTACGGCCTTCTTTCTTCTCCCTCAGTGATGAACCCAGTTCATATATGATTTGGCAGCCAACTGGATGATGGAGGGGGTTATTATATAAAAAGAATATTACACAAGAAACAGGGGAGAAGGATAAAGTATGAAGTACGCGGCAGAGATTGGTTGAGAACGAGCTTGTTTGATGGAGAGAGATTGTGTATGTATGCCTGCCAATTTGTTTTCCTAAGAGATGGATTTCTTCTCCTCCAAGTTTACATTATCCCCGTCTCAACACACAAATTTCCACTTTCTATCTAATATAGCAATATGTATGTACATGATTATCTACTGCTCGAGTACCAGCCTTCAAACGACATTCATATCGGTGCACTCTGCTGGAATATTTTTGAGATGGAATAAAACACAAGATGTAGCAAGCATCTGGCAGATAGAAATAAAGTAAAGACATAATTCTCTCAATGACAACTCAGATAAACCCATTATGCATTAACAAAAGCACAAGTCGACTACTCGTTAATATAGACCGGAAAGAAATTAATTGTGAATTGACAAACTATTACCATTAACTTTTAATCCTTGAACTACGGGTGTGAACAAAAGTTCTATACAATTCAAATACAGTTCTGTACAATCTCCTCACTTCCAAAATAGATGCTGGTATATACAATTTTCTGTTATTTTCTGATAGTATTCTGTTTTTTGAATCATCACGGCTTCATATTAATATATCACACCAACAGAGAGATGGAGAAAATTCAATGCGGGAAATCCTGCCTTATGATATTTATTGTATCCTGATAAACGTAAGATTAAAAAAAACTATACGTTTACAGACTAATTAGTTGAATTTTCCGAGCCAATCTCACGTTAAGCTAGGTATACTCGTATATTGTGTGACTATACTACTTGTGATAGTATATCGTTTTCTTACAATTATAGTATATCGTGTATTCCTTACAATGTTATACCATATGACCATATTTTCTTACAATGAGTCAATGATAACCATATTTTCTCACAATGTTATTCATATTTTCGTATAATGATAGCTCAGTCCTGACACTAGTGGAGCTCACCACTCACTGTGGTCATTTTTTGTGCATGTACGGTTGGAGGCCGGATTTCAACAAAGTAGATGCTCAATTATTCAATGCACTTAACACAACGTCATAATTTCAGCTTTCTGTAGAACACCCTTCACTTACGCGCCAGAGTTAACAAACGCCCACACGAGATAAAGCAGGCCGTAGGCTTTTTCTTACAGCAGAGAGAAAGCTGAACCCGCAACGCCTCCCAGTAAACACGTACATAAATCATGATCGCTTGGATTTGGTCCGACTTAGTGGGCTATGGAAATTAAAGTACAGGTTTTATTGGTATTTTTTTCCAGCATTGGGATGTTTGGACTGTCGGCTCTGTATTGATTTCTGCAAAGCGAGGGCTGAATTTATTGGAGCGCTCCCGGATCTCGACTTCCGCGAAAAGTCGGTCGTTTTGATATACGACTGTAAGCTTCGCTTTGGAAGGCGGCGAACAGGCACAAGCACCGAGGATGCGCTCCCACCAGCCACCACCAGCAGCCCCTCATAAAACACGTCGCCAAATCATTTGTGTGTCCTTTGATTGTGGCCATTATAATACGATAGTATTCACTTTTTTGATTGAAAGTGAGAACAATAGGCTTCAACTTCATTTTTGCAATCTATGAGTAGGCTAGTTTATTTATTTATTTATTTATTCACAATTATCACAAAAACGTCAAAATTTGAGTTTCACTCAAATGACAGGTGACATGTCAGTATAATCTAATATTAAACTATTCCTTTAGCTATCCTATAACTAAATATTGTAGATAAGAATCATCTATTTACAAAGTCAAAAAATCTACTCTAATTAAATCTATATCTAATTATATGTATATAGTCCTCGGCACAATCATTTTATGGGAGCAAGGGCTTGTAAATGGTCATTTGATGGAGGCAAGAGCTTGTCAATAGTCAAAATGAAACAAACTTTCTCGTTTTTGGTAATATAACTTACGTCTGACACAACGTAACTATAAGAGATACGTGTGTGGGTAAGAGGCTTTTCACTAATTCCTGATACTCATTGAAGTGTAAAGGTGAACCAACCTATGCTGCTCTATTAAGAATTTATGTTTTGTGAATATTGTATATGAAGAAGCTCTATGGGGAATTTATGTATATTGGATTGAGTTTTCTCAATTTTTCTTAACAAGTCGGTCTATTATTATAATGTATTATTTTTAATCCAAATGGTTGAATCCTTCTGTAGGTGTATTTTCATTTGTGCGTAAATTTCCGTAGTCGACGACGACAAGCATTGTTGACATTCATACTGTCCAAATTTCAATTGTGCTAAAACAGTTGATCGAATAACTTTCTAAGAATCAACTCATTAATTTCCTTAAAAGGATCAAACATTTCTAATAATATCAACATATTGCCATTTAAAAGTATAAAACAGTATAAGCTCAGCCTGCCCCATTAAAACATAATTTAACGTAATCTTGGTTATGTAGACAAATTGAGATCTACCCAATCTGAGATTCTCTCCCTGTCGTGGTCGAGGACGGCATTCACGCACACACGAAAACCCAGCTTAATAATTGAGTGTGATGGTAGTGGATCAGAAATCTGGCGTTAGTATTCAAAGAGTCGATGATGATCGATCAGCTTGAATTGAATTTGAAAGAATTACAAATTTACAGCTTCTATAAGTAGCGAAGGAGGCACTTTCGACCATGTTTTCTATTATTCAAATTCAGATGCAAAAGAGAGCATTTGCTAGTAGTAGTCATTCAAGTACAAAACTACTAAAATATTCGATACAAGTTTCCATTAAAGAAAGTGAATTATAAATGAGTAAGTTATTCGAGATAGGTCAGGAAGTTATGACGTTGGTGAATTTCTCATCTAAGCTTTTCAGAGCTTCACTTTTTCGCGGAAATGAACTGGCTTTTCCTGTTCTCGTTCGTGTCTCTAAATATACAGGAGCGCTTCAAAGAAAATCTGAAACCGTGGGAAAGTGAAAAGAGTCGACTGGAAAATCAAGACTTTGGTCTCTCGTTCAAAAACAGAACACGCTTGCTCTCACTTGTCGTGGCTGGTGAAACACGTAAACGGTCTTGCAATAGCTAGATAAATGCCTCCGGCTCTTGCACTAAACTTACCTTTTGGTACTTGAGCGCTCACACTCATTCATCATCTTCGTCCCACTTTACTTCTTCTATCTCTATCTCTCACTTTCTTCCTTCTCTTCCGATTCTACCTTCTCTCTCAATACATTTTCTCCTACCCTCTTCAACTCCCTTCTTTCCACCTGACTCTAGAAACCCACTCGAATAGAAAGCAAAGAATTCGAACGCTAAAATTCTCTTACAAATTTCAAAGTCTTGAAAGAATATGAAAGGGTGAAAGTTGACTGCTTCAAGATCCGGAGCCAGATCAGCAGAGCTGCTAAAGAAACGAGACCGAATGTCTTTCAAGCAACTGAGAATCGATATCTAAACGAACGGCAAATAATGAAAGGGTCAGATTTGTCAGCCAGAGCACGATTTGGAGCGCGATAATTATGACATTCATGACGATCGCTTCAAAAATTCTTAATGTACGAGTGCACGATGTTTTCAATTTTCTATAAACCATCTGTTGCGAAACAAGCAAAATATCAAAGAGATCAATATTAAAGAGGAAGCTATATTTCTACAACAACCGAATTTTTACTTTCCTTGCCCTATTACCATAGGTAAGGAAAGTATTGCTTTCCGAAAAAAGTTAAGGTTCCCCAATTTCTAAATTTCTATACGTTTGAAGGTCCCCTGAGTCCAAAAAACTGGTTTTTGGGTATTGGTCTGTATGTGTGTGTGTATGAGTGTATGTGCGTCTGTGTACACGATATCTCATCTCCCAATTAACGGAATGACTTGAAATTTGGAACTTAAGGTCCTTTCACTATAAGGATCCGACACGAACAATTTCGATCAAATGCAATTCAAGATGGCGGCTAAAATGGCGAAAATGTTGTCAAAAACTAGGTTTTTCGTGAATTTCTCGGAAACGGCTCCAACGATTTTGATCAAATTCATACTTAAAATAGTCATCGATAAGCTTCATCAACTGCCACAAGTCTCATATCTGTAAAAATTTCAGGAGCTCCGCCCCATCAATGCAGATAGATTCCCAATTATCAGGCTTGATTGATTGATTGATTGATTGAGTACTTTATTTATGTAGATTACAATATATACTGGCTTATACACTTATATACAATAGCTTACAATACAGCAAAATTATAGATGAATTTACATAATATAGACTAAGAAAATAATTATTGAACTGTATATGATATGAAAAAGCAGTTTGTAATATAATAACTATAGATAATAATCATATTGTTATGCATCTACATAAATTGGCGGAGCTTTGGACATATCAATGTCCATTCTTCGGGAAGAATATTAAAAATATCCTCCCCACTAACTCTCTACCAAAACGTTAATTTCGTTATTTAAACTAAGGATTTATTTATTAATGGAAATATTGTAAAAGTTTTAATCAATATGAATATTAAAGAGAAAAAAAACAGAAAATTGATAGAGTAAAATAATTATATAGGTAGATAAGATCAAATAATTGATTAATAAAATGAAGTAGGCTGAAAGTAGATCAGGGTTATCAACTTTCAGTAATATACAGCATTATGCAGTGGATAATTGAAATAACATGAGTTTATATAATATATATATATATACAATTCGTTCTATAACATGGTTTAAAGGTTTGTATTTGTGGGATGGGTGGGGGATGGATGTCATGTGATCGTTCTAGGCCGGACAGTTTCAGTCATTTGTTCCAAAAGATGTTTTTTTAAAGTTAGGATGAAGCTCGCTCGGCTCTCGATGGACCTGATAGAAACAGGAAGTGCATTCCATGCACGACAGGCACTGACTAAGAAGGATTTTGTGAAAATAGTAGTTCGATGATTGGGTATCCTTAAAGTACTTTCTCCGGTTCTAGTATGTGAAGCATCTATCCTCCTACCTTCAGAGACAAATTTGAAATCATCTTTAAAATAGTTCGGATTACCGTATATCAAGATATCTCTAACAAGCTTGACTATTCGAAAAAGCCTCTGATCGGAAGCTTTAATGTTGAACTAGCAATGTGGGCTGGGGTGATATGATCATGGCGTTGGAGAGAGTAGACGAAACGTAGACAATAATTTTGGCAACGCTGTAGTTTATCATTCAGAGTGACTTGCATATCGTTAAGAACAGAATTACAATACATTAAATGTGGGAAGATGAGAGATTGAACCAATAATAATTTAATGTTTCTAGGGAGGATATCGTGCATTTTCTTCAATGCATGCATGGCTGAGAATACCTTTTTACAAGTTTTGTTCACTTGTTCTGACCAGTCAAGAGTATTATTCATAATAATGCCTAAATTTTTAACTGAGCTACAGTAAGGAATGTCATTACCGTCTACACTAATTTTGTGAATCGATTCAAGGTCAATATTGTTTATAAGACGAGAATATCCAATTATAATGGGTTGTGTTTTGATGGGATTAAGCTTAAGGCCATTTTTCTTTGTCCATTCCACTATCGAATTGATATCCTGATTCATTATTCCAACTGTTTCATTAATTTTTGTTATGGGACAGCCTTTAATAGATTTGAAGGTCGTCTGCATAAGTATGGAAACTGGAGAATTTGATAATGGAAGAAAGGTCATTAGCATACAAAGTGAAGAGGAGAGGGCCTAAAATTGAACCTTGTGGTACTCCATGCATAACGTTTTTCCAAGTTGACTTTTTGTCACCGACAGATACACATTGTTTCCTACCTAATAGATAGGATTTAAACCAAACTAACGAGTTGTGACTGAAACCAAGAATAGCCAACTTATTCAGAAGGACTGTATGATCAACAGTATCGAATGCTTTAGAAAAATCAAATAGGGTGAGGATGGTGCATTTTCTTTGGTCCATAGCTAACCTTATATCATCAGTGACACGAAGCAGAGCTGTCTCAGTTGAATGGAATTTTCTAAAGCCTGATTGGTTGCAGCTTTGATGGTGGACCTAATAGCTAACTACCGGTAATGTTATTACAATATCACGATTATGAGTCTTTTGTATTAAAAAAATAATTATGAAAATGTTAACTTAATCTTCTAATACTGTTGAATCTGACGAAGAGTCAAGTTCTACTTTAATAAAACAAAGAAAACTTATATTGAACTAGCCGTCAGGCTCGCTTCGCTCGCCATAACAAACAAAGTCAACTCAACTTAATGCCAACCTGACAAAATTATTAATTTAGTTACCAGTTAACAACTGTTTCGAAGAGGTACTCTCTATATAGTTCTATATTAACATATGGTATGGACATTTTTCAATTATAATATTAAGAGAATAAGAAGAATATACATGCTAAAAGACGAACTTTAAACCCTTAAAAACCACCCTAAGAGTTAAAATATTGCCAAAAGATTTCTCAGTGCGCCTCTAAAGGGCCAACTGGAGATACCTACCAAATTTGAACGTTTTTGGTCCGGTAGATTTTTAGTTCTGCGAGTGAGTGAGTGAGTGAGTCAGTCAGTCAGTCAGTCAGTGAGTGAGTGCCATTTCGCTTTTATATATATAGATAGTTTTAGTTTTAATAGAATTGAATAATTTTGATTCTTAATTAGCTCCATCGCTCAGATTGAGCTTACCTGATTTATTATTGCACCAAATCTCTACTGCTCTATTGCTTTCCATTGAGATGTATACCGAAATGGAAGTTAGTAATGATGTTAGTTATCTATATGTCTTAAAAAATTATTTAGTAGCCTAATTACAGTTAAATACATTACTAACAGTGACCACACAACTTGTCAAAGTAGTCATATAATTTCCATAACGTCAAATGGAATTTATGATGAAAATTATTTATTTATTTGTTGGGAAGTTTTTTTCACCATTCATGTAAATATGGTTATGGCACCATCATAAAAAATATTCATACTACTGGAACAATGGAGAATAATCTTGTGAACAGTGATGCTTCCAACAAAATACCAAGTGATTACCTATTCGGCTATGAAAGGGAAATTTTATTTGGTAACAAATTTTTGATCAGTTATGGAGACAAACTCAATTATTGAGAAACTCAGTTAAGGAGTTATGTTATAAATCCTGAATAACAAGTGTGAAATATTATAGTTTGTGTAAAAGTTCCTAGCATTGACGAACATAAACATTAATTTAAAAAAACTATCCAGACACCAATAGAAAGGAGATTATTCTCCCCGTTAATTTTATTATTACGCATTACGACACCCATGATTCTGAGAGAAGTGATATTCAAAAGAAAAACAAATTTTCGCGATGTTTCCAATTTTATCATAAAAGATAAATTTTCTTTTAATCCTTCAAACCTGGATCTTTTCTAGCACTACAAGAATATTGGGGATGATATTCTACATCCAATTCTGACGTTGAATTGGAAATTTGAGAAAGTTGCAATTTTACACGATTTGGCAACCCTGTAATTTCTTGGGATTGAGGACCAAGTCTCAACTTATTTTACACAAACTATAATCATTGATTAATGAACCATTAACAAGTATTAATTGAACCATTAACAAGTGTTAGTTTTGAATATTTTAAAATAATTTGATTATTTTAGAGTTAATAACAGAGAATTAGGATAGTAGACAAGTAGAGAAGAAGTAGAGAAGAGATGAATTATGAGATTTTCATCCGATTTTTTAACTATAGTCCATTAAGTAGAATTGAAAACATTAATAAATTTGGAAAAGGAGTTATATAATAATTATCATAGGGGATAGTACGTCACTCAGTTACTCTGTTGTTGATTTCAGCATGAACAATTGGAATTTGGAGGAGAAGGGAGTGCTGATGATAGCTGACTTGTTTGTCACTTGTTACAGGTCTTGTGTTTGTCGCTCGCTGCCTGACAGACAGTGTCTTCTCTATTGAGTTAGCAGCAGCAGCAGCAGCAGCAGTCAAGCAGATTCACCGACAGGTCAAGCGAACAATTTTGCGCCAAGAAACGGCTTGAGTGGACCAAAGCAGAACTTTGGATGGCCTATACTTCTCCTACTTCTCTTTCTTCTCTTACAACTGCTGGCTACCTCTCTTATTTCTCCTTCTTCTTCTTCTACTTTTCCTATTTCTCCTTCTTCCCCTATTACTCCTACTTCTCTTATTTCTTCTTCTTCTTCTTCTACTTTTCCTATTTCTTCTTCTCCTAGTTCTCTTCCTTCTCCTACTACTCCTCATCCTCCTTCTCTCGTACTACTCCTACTTCTCTTATTTCTTCTTCTCCTCCCATTTCTCTTTCTTCTCCTATTTCTCCTTCTTCCCCTACTACTCCTACTTCTCTTATTTCTCCTTCTTCTTCTACTTTTCCTATTTCTTCTTCTTCTCCCATTTCTCTTTCTTTTCCTACTACTCCTACTTGTCTCATTTCTCCTTCTTCTTCTACTTTTCCCATTTCTCCTTCTTCTCCTACTACTCCTCTTCCTCCTTCTCTCGTACTTATCCTACTTCTGTTATTTCTTCATCTTCTTCTCCCATTTCTCTTCCTTCTCCCATTTCTCTTCCTTCTCCTATTTCTCCTTCTTCCCGTAGTTCACTTATTTCTCCTTCTTCTTCTACTTTTCCTATTTCTCCTTCTTCTTCTACTACTCTTTCTTCTCCGACTACTTCTATTCCTCCTTCTCCTCCTACTACTCCTACTTTTCCTATTTCTTCTTCTCCTACTTATCTATCTTCTTCTACTACTCCTACTTCTCTCTCGTTTCCTCCCACTACTCCTTCTCCTACTACTCCTAATTCCCTCATTTCTCCTTCTTCTCCCATTTCTTTTTCTTCTCCTACTTCTCTTTCTCCTCCTTCTACTCGTACTTCTCTTTCTTCTCCTACTACTTCTCCTATTTCTCTTTCTTCTCCTACTATTCCTACTTCTCCTATCTCTCCTCCTTCTCCTACTAATCCTACTTTTCCTATTTCTCTTTCTTCTCCCATTTCTCCTTCTTCTTCTATCACTCCTACCTCTCCTATCACTCCTATTCCATATTTCTCTTTTCCTTCTTCCACTCCCACTGCTCCTATTTCTCTTTCTTCTTCTATTTCTCTCTCTTCCCCTACTAATCCTACTTCTCTTTCTTCTCCAACTACTCTTACTTCTCTGTCCAACCTCCGAAAACTGCTAGAGGCTGGTTACCTTTCCGGTCCCATAGGCAGTAGAAGGCAGTTTCCTGTCACAGGCCTCGTAATTCGGCCACCTTTCATCTACAACTGGAGCTGGACGTCCACATCTAAATGAATCACTAATAACGAGAACATTCACTTCGAGAAATGCTGCGAATCTTCAAGGAGATGGTGGTTCTATTATTGTGTAACATACGCAACTATAATTATATAACTATTCTAGATAGCGGTACCGAGTATTGCTAACAGGTTTAATCAACTTCAACTCTAAACTTTTCCTCCCTATTTCTCAAGACAAGTGAAAAAGTTATTCAATTGTACGAAATACTATTTTCCCTTTATAAATTAACCTATCATTTCTGGAATTGAAATGAAGATTCTCCAAGAAACTGTTGACTATATTAATTACACTTTCACCAGAGATTGCACGAACTAAAAGAAAAATAATGTGTTGGCTATGAGAAAAGCAAATAGTTCTATGTTGAAAGTGAACTGTAGAGTCAATCTTCTGTAGCTCGAATGATCTATTTGTAAAAAATGAACTAAAAAGTTTTCTTATTTCTAGTCCAGTCATTTGTGTGGTATCTACTGCGATCTATCTAAGGCCTGTTTGTCTGAATAATATCCTACTATTATTGTCTATAATCTACTATTATCAGAGAATCTGCTACTACAGAATAATTGGAACAGCTTAATTGGATTTCCTCTTACTTAAATAACAGGCGATAATTGTTCGTTTTATTGTAATTTATATTTTCAGTTTTCGATTCGGTGCAGAAATTGAAATGGACATAACCTATGTACAATACTTTGACAATAATTTGAAACTGAATTAGGAAATTGAAGAAGTTTTAGGCAATAGCCGGTTTTTACTTTCCTTGCCCTATTACCATAGGTAAGGAAAGTATTGCTTTCCGAAAAAAATTAAGGTACCCCAATTTCTAAATTTCTATACGTTTCTAGGTCCCCTGAGTACAAAAAAGTGGTTTTTGGGTATTGGTCTGTATGTGTATGTGTGTGTGTGTGTGTGTGTGTGTGTGTGTGTGTGTGTGTGTGTGTGTGTGTGTGTGTGTGTGTGTGTGTGTGTGTACACACGATATCTCATCTCCCAATTAACGGAATGACTTGAAATTTGGAACTTAAGGTCCTTACAATATAAGATCCGACACGAACAATTTCGATCGAATGCAATTCAACATGGCGGCTAAAATGGAGAAAATGTTGAAAAAAGGGGTTTTCTCGAAAACGGCTCCAACGATTCTGATTAAACTCATACCTCAAATAGTCATTAATGAGCTCTCTACAATTAATGTTCAGTAACATTTTCACCTAAAATTGAAGATAAGCTCGAAATTCGAGAAAATGTGACTATCCAATTGCAAACTGTTGGCAACTGTTGATTCTATTAAATGATTCACTATGAAGAGATAGCAGACCTCGTATGTCTCCAGCGTTATTGTCCTGTCACCAGCTGGCTAATATCTTTGTTTATAAGTAGACTTGAGATGCGCGGGAACACTAGCGTCAGGTGATAAATCTTCATAACGGCAAGGAAAGTTGTGTGAGTGCTCCGCACCATATTTTTTCTTTTCTGATCATTGTACTGTTTGTGCTAACCTAATATATGAATAAATAATGTGTGAAAGGTAAAACATTATTTCAATCATTCTCATTTTCAAATATAGCAAATGGGGTGCCCCAACGCCCAAGGTTCGATACATGGGCCTCTACTTTCCTCCTTAGAGAATAGAGTCTAAACTGGAACTTTACACGAACTTTAACTTCAAACTGGAAATTAACATACGACCTCTATCAAATAATACTAGGAATGGTACAAACTTGAACTGGGATTTCATGGAGGTTACAGTTCAGCATATTACATATATGATATAAATAAAAATATAAATCTGAATACCCTTTTGAATTATTTCGTCTCGACATGTTTCGGCTACTAATGCCATTGTCATAAACATGCCGTGACAAAATAACTCAAAAGGGTGTTCAGATTTATATTTTTATTTATATTAAAAGTAGCCCTAAAGAAAAAAGACAAACCATTATATGATTTCTATCAATTAACTTATTCCTTTTTCCATTCCTGTATTCAACAATGATAAGATATAACATTATCATGAAAAAAGATTCAAAATTTTTTATTCACAATACAAACAGTTGAGGGTCCTGCCAAACCCAAAGGTTTTGAAATGATTGGAAATGGAAATACAGGCTTACAGCCCTTACTATTCCATTGCCGAATTTTTATTTTAATAATTCATGAATACAATTACAAATAGATATATGGGAGATATGGGTATATACAGAACTAGCCGTCAGGATCGCTTCGCTCGCCATATCCGTCCAGCCAGGGGGAACCACCCCCTGGAACCCGACTGGATCGTCTAAGAATGGGTTCAGACTAAACTGATATGGCGAGCGAAGCGAGTAGCTCTTATTGAAGTAGCAGTGCCCAATCAATTTTTCCGCGATAATGCATTTCAATCTTCAACTTGGTGCCAACCTAACAAAGTAAACTCAACTTAATGCCAACCTGACAAAATTATTAATTTAGTTACCAGTTAACAACTGTTTCGAAGAGGTACTCTCTCTAGATTATAGTTCCATATTAACATATGGTATAGACATTTTTCAATTATAATTAAGAGAATAAGAAGAATATACATGCTAAAAGACGAACTTTAAACCCTTTTTTGGTCCGGTAGATTATTAGTTCTGCGAGTTAGTGAGTGAGTGAGTCAGTCAGTCAGTCAGTGAGTGAGTGCCATTTCGCTTTTATATATATAGATATACAGTCATAGAGATATGACTGGGCGAGAGCAACAGTCCTAGCCAAAAACTGCTCTACTCCCAAATTTTATAAACAGCAAAATTTCAAAAGATTGGTTATATAATTGAAATGAAATGAAATAAATCGTTATTAGGCAGAGTTATATAATTATAATAATTGTCAATAATTGAAGAGACTTTGAATGCTGTCAAAAATCCACTTTATTTTAATAAAATTTATTATTTCACAGGAGCATGCTTTCGTATAATAAACAACATCAATATTCACTCTACAAAATTAATCAGATTTCAGATTGGATGTATTTTCACTTCCGAGAATGTGAATCCGATTTTACTGATATTGATAGATGCTGGTTTACTAAAATTTGTGAGCACACACGAAAGCATACTCCTGTAAAATATTAATTTTTATTCAATTAAAGTGGATTTTTGACAACGTTTTGAGTCTATTCAATTATGGAAAAGTTCCACATCAACATTCACGCTATAAAACTGGAATAGACCTACCATTCTTTAGAATAATATTACAAAATTCCAACTCATTGTTCATTCAAAATTCCATGAAATTAGGATTACTATTGAATAGCGTCCAATATCAATATCGCACACAAAATAATTGCCCAAATATGGTTTTCATAATGAATAGCGCCGGCAGCATGCGGATGGCTAGAAAAACACACAAATCCATTGCTACGCATGGCTTGGAGCAAATTAATTATTATTGAATTGATTGCTGTGGGGAAAGAAGGCTCAGCCGAAGCAGAGAGCCGGGAAATAAATCGGTGTTTGGAAGCGGGGTGGGGGGTGAGTTAGGAATAAAACAGGGAAAAACAACGGTGGTTTAGGAGTCTGACGAAAATAAATCGATAGAACTAATTGAGCGTAAGCCGTGCAGAGCTTAGAAGGTAGGAGGGGGGCAGTGTAAATGGTGGGGGGGAGTGTGGAAAGGAGAGAAACTGAGCTGGAGGTTTATCTTGCTCTGCTCCGTGTAGAGTGTGGAGACTGCTCCGTTGTGGAGTGTGGAGACTCTGCTCCGTTGTAGAGTGTGGAGACTCTGCTCCGTTGTTCGGCTGATGCCAAGCTTTTTATATCTGTATCTTACCGTCTCTGTAAAAATACAGATATAGTCAGCTGATTAAAAGTGAAATGCTCATGTTCGCGGCGCGTATATCTGTACGCACCTTTATAGTTGTTCACTTCACGAAATTCTCAGCACTTATTGAATGAAATACTTACAAACAGTAATACTAGTAAATCAAAACTAATACTATTGTCAACCGCAATTTCCGATGGAAATATTGTAGCAGATGAGTCCCCCCCACACCCATAGACAATTTCAATTCTTCAGGTCCATTATAAAAATAATTATTAATGCTCATTCATAATCATCTGTGGACAATTTTGATCAACTCTTATTTGGCAATGTTGAACTTATCTATTCGAATTGTCATCGAATGGTTGACTATACAGGGTGTTTCAGAAGTAGTGTCGAGAATTTTAGGGTATTGTACCTGGATGCTAGGAGACTACAAATGTCATATTTGAAGTGTCCAAAACTCAGCGGTTATCCTTATAGCTGCCATTTTGTTTTTTTCACTTAAAAATTTTTATCTCAAGAACGAAATGTTGTATTGATCTGAAATTTGGCATGAATATTTATGCTATAAAGACACAACAGTGAAAAATAAAAAAAAAATTTTTCGTTGAAATTTTTCAAAATGGCGGCCATTTTAAATTTTTGATGGCGAATATCTCGAAAACCGTCCATTTTACAGAAAATTTACAAGAGACAAAAAAGTTAGCAAATTTTTTCACAATTCCAATGATACCTAATTTATTAAGATTGGTCGAAGAATAACAGAGAAATTAATTTTTTTCGTACTGCATGCATGACCACTTTTCACCATTTAAAGATCAATATTAATTTTTTTTATAATTTCATGAAAACCGTTCTTATTACAGAAATATACAAGAATAACTTTCCTCCAAATTTTATTTTACATTGAAAAATATTAATTTCACTCAAATCGGTTCACTGATACTAATGCAGCAATTGCTCAAAATGCCGTCCTTCAACTTGATTACACAGTCTGCACCTTTCAATCATGGACCGTCGAACTGCTATAAAAGCATTTTCATCATCTTGAATGGCACCTGCTGCAGCAACCACTCTTGCCACAAGGTCTTCTTCGTTTTCTACTGGCGTGCTGTAAACAAGGTCTTTCATATGGCCCCAGAAAAAAAAATCTAAAGGGTTGAGGTCAGGTGAACGTGCGGGCCACGGTACTGGTCCACCCCGCCCAATCCACCGCTGACGATAGGTCATGTTCAGAAAGTCCGTAACAACATTTCCGAAATGAGCAGGGGCACCATCATGTTGAAACCAAATATTATATCTGTTTGCAAGAGGCACATCTTCCAAAAGTTCTGGTAGTATGTCTCTTAAAAAAGTAATGTACGTGGGAGAATTCAGACGATTAGGAAGAATGTATGGTCCAATCACGCGATTACCTAAGATACCCGCCAAACATTCAGCAAAAATCTATGCTGATAACCACGCACTTTGACCTCATGAGGATTGTCTAAGGCCCAGACGTGACTGTTGCGAGAGTTGAAGATTCCTTCTCTTGTAAAGCTGGACTCATCGGTAAATAACACATTTTCTAGAAAATTTGGTTGGATAATGTCTTGCTGAAGAAACCAACGGGCACAGTTTACTCTTGGCTCATAGTCGCGTTCAACCAATGAGTGAACTTTTTGAAAGCGGAAGGGGTGAAGTCTTTCCTTGTTTAGTACACGCCACACAGAAGAAGCACTTGAATTGATTTGCTTTGCAACTGCTCTCGTACTCGTTCTAGGATTGAAATCGAATTTCTGCAATACTTCCTCTTCAAAAGCAACATTTCGAACTGCTCGAGGCCTACCAGCAATTACCCTGTTCCGTTCAAATGAACCAACTTCTCTCAGCCGATTGTGAGTTCTTGTGAACGCCTTGTCGGAAGGGAGACGGCGGTTTGGAAATGCAGCTGCATACATTCTTCTTGCTTCGGTCGCATTGCCAAGAGCTGCTCCATACATGAAGTGAATATCGGTGTACTCCAGCGAACTAAATTCCATTACAATAATTGAATATTTGTGTAGAAGCAACGTAAGAAAATATTGAAACTGGAAATTTAAGATAGAAATAAGACCTAGGAAACGTGAGACTAAGAAATAGGAAGCACTACATCTGGTTCTTTACTTTTAATGAAACAACAATACTTTTACAAGACAAACATTATCATCTGAAAACCATTGTAAAATCATCTGTTTGCCCATATGGAGCCATACCGAGTTTCAAAGCTTCATTGTAAAAAAGAATAAATAGATAAAATAAATTTTTGAATGGATCATGACATCAAGTTTGGAATCTATGAATTATATCCTTTCATATTTCAATAGAGATACACTATGAGAAAATACTCTTGAATGAAATAAATGTTATCCTTAAATTTTCACAAATTTACAGCTTGAGTCATCTAGCAAAAATATCACCCGCCAAGTAATGTTAACAGGTGTGAATAACCAAACAATCAGATCTACTATAATCATAATACATACTGAAACGAAGTTACAGAATATATATTTTTATAACAATACATAATTCACAGCATAGACTACTTGCCATACATTCTCGTCGGAATTACTTAATGTCAAATGTGTGCTCTTTGCCCACAGCTCAAGCTGTAGGACCTACAATATTTCTAGGATAAACAAGAGGTTCATTTTATTTCCCTATTCTTCCACATTAAAAGGAAGAAATATCATCTACGGAAATGGTATATTTTGGAAGATATTTATCACCATCCGCAGTAAATCATACAAAGTTATTTTATTGGACAGAATAGAAAGTTTAGCTGATATATGGCTTTTGAAGAGGGGAGTTGAAACAGCGTAAATGGTGGCGCTGCCTTTCGGTAATTTATTAAATAAAGGAAAGAAAGAGTAAGCCAAACATAGCTTTGGCTTTTTCTTGTGACCTAGTACACGGCCGATATACACTGGACAGGGTCGGTGTGTGGCTCTTCTTTCGCGATAACAATGCGTCATTTACTCTTCAATGGAACGCTTTTTTGGCCGAGTAGTCTCCCTGCCACCCTCCAATCTACTGGCGTGCTGCGTTCACAGATAACCACCCAAACAGATTGCAAACGTTGCGAAAAAGGCCGCCATATTGCCACGTAATGGATGAAAACAAAATGGAGCAGACAAATATTTTACTATCCATCATGTTAGATAGCCACAAGCTTGTATTAGTATGCTTTGAAAAATATATTGGGCTTATTTTATATCATTGTAATCCTAAACCCATCAATAACTGATGACAACAAAGTAAGGCTGGCCACCAACGGTTGAGTCATGCATGTTTATCATGCACATACACATGTTCACATATGACTGTACATTATAATTATAAGATTATGTATGTGTTCCAATCCGTGGTTGTCCTGAGAATTGTACAGCTCAGGTGCTCCACATTATTTGGATTTCGAAAAGGAATATCTTGTACTAGCTTTGAAAATCTGTACTGGCAATTTTAAATTGTACTTCGAATTAAATCAAATCAAGTTTTATTCAATGACAACACTCACATAAAAAATTCCGTTACACAAATGATATTACAGATCATTGAATACAGTACTGTTTGTTCAAGAAAATTATTGTCAGCAAACAGGAGTGAAATACTGTACATTCAGAACTTAACTAAAAATGCTTATAAACTCAAATGAAAATACTTATATGAATTAAGTTTAATTCATTATCTTAATCAATCCCACACAAGCGCACACACACCAACACACACACACACCCACACACCATGGAGAAATCATAATCATTAGTAAGTTAGTGAAAGAATTGAAACAAGTGCCTGTCAAGGTGATGATTCATCCAAGAATAATAAAAAGCTCATTCATCTCAACCGGAGAATGTTCCATCAATCATAGGTGTAATTTAGATTTGAAAGATCTATGATCGTTTGAATTTTTAATCTCGACGGGCAGACTATTCAAAAATTTGGGATTCAATAAGAATAATTTGGTATTTGGGAAAAAAATAAACTGTGCTTCATTGTAAAAAAGAATAAATAGATAAAATAAATTTTTGAATGGATCATGACATCAAGTTTGGAATCTATGAATTATATCCTTTCATATTTCAATAGAGATACACTATGAGAAAATACTCTTGAATGAAATAAATGTTATCCTTAAATTTTCACAAATTTACAGCTTGAGTCATCTAGCAAAAATATCACCCGCCAAGTAATGTTAACAGGTGTGAATAACCAAACAATCAGATCTACTATAATCATAATACATACTGAAACGAAGTTACAGAATATATATTTTTATAACAATACATAATTCACAGCATAGACTACTTGCCATACATTCTCGTCGGAATTACTTAATGTCAAATGTGTGCTCTTTGCCCACAGCTCAAGCTGTAGGACCTACAATATTTCTAGGATAAACAAGAGGTTCATTTTATTTCCCTATTCTTCCACATTAAAAGGAAGAAATATCATCTACGGAAATGGTATATTTTGGAAGATATTTATCACCATCCGCAGTAAATCATACAAAGTTATTTTATTGGACAGAATAGAAAGTTTAGCTGATATATGGCTTTTGAAGAGGGGAGTTGAAACAGCGTAAATGGTGGCGCTGCCTTTCGGTAATTTATTAAATAAAGGAAAGAAAGAGTAAGCCAAACATAGCTTTGGCTTTTTCTTGTGACCTAGTACACGGCCGATATACACTGGACAGGGTCGGTGTGTGGCTCTTCTTTCGCGATAACAATGCGTCATTTACTCTTCAATGGAACGCTTTTTTGGCCGAGTAGTCTCCCTGCCACCCTCCAATCTACTGGCGTGCTGCGTTCACAGATAACCACCCAAACAGATTGCAAACGTTGCGAAAAAGGCCTCCATATTGCCACGTAATGGATGAAAACAAAATGGAGCAGACAAATATTTTACTATCCATCATGTTAGATAGCCACAAGCTTGTATTAGTATGCTTTGAAAAATATATTGGGCTTATTTTATATCATTGTAATCCTAAACCCATCAATAACTGATGACAACAAAGTAAGGCTGGCCACCAACGGTTGAGTCATGCATGTTTATCATGCACATACACATGTTCACATATGACTGTACATTATAATTATAAGATTATGTATGTGTTCCAATCCGTGGTTGTCCTGAGAATTGTACAGCTCAGGTGTTCCACATTATTTGGATTTCGAAAAGGAATATCTTGTACTAGCTTTGAAAATCTGTACTGGCAATTTTAAATTGTACTAGCTCACAGACATCTGTCATTCATCTCACATTCATTTTTCAACATCTATTGGGAGGAGAGTCTTTAGGAAGGAGTATTTTTCATTGCAGTCTTTTCAAACTCTTTGAATAATAATGCTTAATCTGGTTTTGAAGTTCAATGAAAATACGTGAATGCATTTAAAACTATTCAGCAATAGATATTTTTTCCAACTCTCTATGAATTTTCTGGCTTCCCAACAGGAAGATTTATTGAAACCAATCAAGCCTACATTATTTTCCAACCTATCTTTCTGAATGTTGTTTGATGAACAAAGCATTGTTAGAGTGACTTTTGTTACTTTATGATTTTTTCCAGGTTGCACTAAATCTGCAGCTAGTTTGAGATATCATGCGTCCTGAGGCAAAATGGTTGCAGGGGTTGCAAGGCCATTGTCCCACGTTAAATGTTTCCATCGCATTTCATTCGAAGATAGAATTCTCTTCCGAGGTAGTCAACAATAACCAATTCCAAGACAGGAGACAATCAAATAAAATGAGTCACAAAATTTCACGATCAATAAGATCATACTGGACATAACCACATTGTCTGACGTACTTTTCTCTCATACTTTTTTGTGTATGTGATTATTTGTAAAGGTGCAAAATGCGTACGTCCAATGTGTTTTTTGTTCCAGCATTTGGTCCAGTAAATCCTAATGGTCTTCACGAGTTTTTCACTACAGTTAAGTGCAACAAGAATACTATGACTATGGTCAAAACTAAAATTCTTTCAGTCGACAAGATTGAAATAGGTGAAACTTTGCTCACTGAAACTGTTCTAGAATAGATGAGACTTTGTTTAAAATATATGGTATTGTTAGAGGAAAATGATTGTAGTAGGTAAAGGTCATGATTCACTCAACCAGAATGCTTTTCACGAGTTTCTCTTTTAACTTGGTTGAAGAGTGAAGCTATGTACTCAACATATTTCAATAAGGGTTTTTGATCGAGCGATAGAATCAGTTTTCTCATTGTTTTTCATGTGTATACATAGCGGTGATCCGCTTAGCAGCCCGCTACCAACTCCAATGACTATTATGTATATGTGTATACTGACTTGGGCGAATAGTGTAGGTGAATCTCATGTTTTTCATTCATTCACTACTATAATCTGTAAATGTGTGAGTGTTATCGGATTGGATGATTTTTTTCTATTGGGATATTTCCATTCAACCTCAAAAATGTATTATCTTTTTAGGAAAGTACCTGAATGACATACAAAAGTTTTTGTTTTCAGATCCTGGGAAGAATATTCCAGACTATATTGAGTAAAAGAATCGAGGACTGCTATTTCGAAATAATTTTAAAAAATTATCCATTTCGTATGTTGCTCATACTATGTGAAGAAGTTACCCCTGAGCAAATCCCACACTCGAATACAATAGAATGATTACTTTCAAAAAGATGAATTCGTTGAATAACAGAATCCCAGGAATCTTTTTCACTTCCATTAACAAAACTTTTTACTTTCATAAAATTCATAATCACAGTCCGCCTGCTTTCTATTGAAATTCACGGTTCACCAATCCGTGCCTTCAAAGAATTTTATAAAGATCTTTGGTTCGTCGAAGCTTTTAACGTTAGGGTGAGCTCTTGAACGCCAACTGGAAAATGTTGGTAGCCTATTGATTCAGGAGAAGACTTTCATCAGATCAGATTATTTTCCCAGAAATGACTCGCTCTGGAAATAAAAGTGGTTGAATGGGAGATAAACTCCAAGTTATGAAAAGGCGCGTTTACTGTAAAAACTTCAAAATTAAACGAAAGTAGAATTTTGGATTTGGATGACAGGTTGTAGCTTCTAAGCAGGCTACCACAGTTTACACTGAAAATATTTTTAAACCCTCCTTTCATTCATTCTGATAGCTCAAAATTATTTTAATATTACTTCTAGACAGCAATCCATTATCCACATGACATGATATAATAGAAATGATTATGGATTTAAGTGTGATGCAGTTTACAATAGTTATATGATGTCTCATGATTCTCTCGATACGATACAAAATTATACAAACGGCACTGATGTGATCATATAAAAGAATAAGGCAATCCAATGAAAAAGACTAAGAAATTGTCAAAAAACCACAGATTTGAATAAGATTTAAATCTGTGGTTTTTTGACAATTTCTTAGTCTTTTTCATTCAATATGAATAATAATTACCACAATATCAACTTCTCAACTACACAAAAAAGGGAAAAATAAGGCAATCCTTTTGCTATTTTTCTTCCAAATTGAGATGCTGACACTGTCCAAAGTAAGGTTAGTTTTTCACGTACAATACCTATACAATTTTAGTTCAAATAAACATGGAAACTATAAATTTAGGTTCAACTTCCCAAGATGTAAGATTGACTATCTAAGAAAAACCGTGAAATAGATGATTAAAGAATTATATTGGAGTGAAGACATCTGGAAGCTTGCAAGAGGACAGGCTGCTGGATTAATAATCGAGTAAACTGTGAATGTCTTAATCATGGGCCCGAATCAGCTCAGAATTGAGACACAAACTATCTGCCCAACTCTGATATATTGTTGGAGTCCACTCTACCCGCCGATCCGCAAACTTTTTGAGAGTGTGAGTGCGCTGTTATTATGTAGAGGGTGTTCCAAAGTGATAAGGAGACCAAACACTAGACCTTCTCCATACAACAGATATAGTGTGCACCATCAAAGTATCCCGTGTCTTGGTTTTGGGTTGGGCACCGAATTGAAGGGTCCGTTACAGTTTTCGTTCTCATTCACTCTCTCACTATCTCTCTCTCTTTCTCTTTCTCTCTCCCTCGATCTCTCTCCTTTCCTTCGTGATCGATTCCAACGTGCGGTAATCAAATTAATTGTTAATCCTTTGTCCTGTCCGGACTATCCTACTACGAGATTAACATCTCAACTTTGACAAGTCGAAAGTTGTGAGGTTATTGGTTGTACTCCCATGATGAAAGTCAAGGTCCGAGGCTTGAATTTCATCTCGTATCAAATCTAATAATCTGATCTGGTTGCATCCAATAGCCAAACCAGCCGAGTTAGGCGCAATTTTGCACAGTTGACTTCAATAAGTGGGACGGAGTTTCGAATCGAGGACAAGGTTATTAGTTGTTGTTTGTTCAAAGAGAAGCACAATCTCAATACGGTTATTAGGTGGTTGGCGTAATTAGTTTAAGTAACTCTTAGATCGTGTTTTTTGTAACATCAAGCTTCATAGATGGGATTCTACCTTCTTGGAGGGAATTATCTGAAATGAAGAATTTCTAAAGTTATGATTGATGATTTGACAAAGCTAGAGCATAGAAAAATCATATGTGATGAAGGATTATCAAGCTTACATAGATAGTTTATCAGGAGGGTAGAGCCTGAAGTAAATTTCTTTAGTTAGGTTCGATGATTCGAAACATTTAGAGCACAAATAATTCATATGTGAGATATTCTCTGATAACTGGTATCTTCTGTTGATTATCGTTGAAAACACATCAACAATTTATTGGTAGATTGTTGATGGGATATGAACTATGGTGTCAGAATGTGAAAAGTATTATCGTGACAATTGTCTGATATCATTCACAAACCGGATTCAGCGGATACCTCTTGGAGTCTCTGTAAATGATAAAACATTTATTTCTCTCGAATATTCCATATACAGACAAGCTTCAGCAGCAGTAGCATTCTATCGCGCTGCAAATTTGTTGCTTCAACTGACAAGGAATGGACGTTTATTCTGTCAGTAACAGAAGAAAATTGGTGACTTTTTCACATTGGCAATATTCAGTTTGACATCTTCCCTTTAATGGAAATTTTTCATAGACGAACTGCTCCGATTGGCATATCAATGAATATTGTCGCCAACTCAGCTGTCTCTTATCAACAGAGAGTTCCATCGAAGCGAGCATAATTTTTTAGTGATTGAATGAAAACTGAAGCGCTGACAAATCAGTTTGTTTCGGACAGAGAGATCTCTTTCAACGGTTCCTTCAACCTTTTCCACTGCTCTTTTCTGTATCTTCTCCACTCACCCCTCTTCAGTTTACTCTTTCTTTCATGTCAGGGATCTTCCTCACCCCTGCATTTATCACTAGCATCACCTTTCAGTTCCTCTTTTCATGAGTAACTACAAGGAACTGTCTCCTTTGATGATAGTAGCGGTGACCAGAATCTAATTTGATCCATTGATCCCAGGTCCGTGTTCCTATCTCTCTGGACACTTCATTTCTCCTATTATCCATCTCCTTCTTCTTGCAACACGATAATCGTACCACTGTCACATAGTGTATGGGATATACAATTTCACGGTATCACGAGTTGATTACATAATAGTACTGTATCATATTTGGTAAATATTGATACTCTGTTCATTCAAGCTCTCATGAATTCATCAAATTCAAATTCATCAAATAAAGATCCCTTACGAAAGGGTTAATTTTAGATAACAGGGTGAAATTATAAAAAATACATGAAAATAATGTTTGTGAAAAACCCTCTCGTACTGGTGTGACTTGAGAATTTTCCTATGTTTTGAGAGATTTGAATATAGTCTATTAGATTTTTCATACATATTATAAGATGCTAAGATGGATGAGGCATTATTTATACAGGGAAGTATGACTATTATCCTCAACGAATAATATAAGATAGTACAAGAGCGTCCTTGGAAAGTTCAGATACATCATACAACTTGATAAAAAAACGGTTAGCTCATAGTTATCATTACTTCAACTAGTGGAGCAAGCAATTTGATGAATATTAGCAGTGTTCCATATTTGGCTGGACACTTGTGCAATCATCAAAAAAATATCAATGTAACTTTACTAGTACAAACTTATTCCATTACCTCTTAACTGCATATTTCTATTTTTATAATGTTTGTAGTTTACATCAATGTGGGGAGAGCTATCATTCAGTGATACCTTACGAGTGATATTGCAATGAAATATAAACAAAGTTTCATTTATTATTATTAAACGAAAATCCAAATTAAATGCTGTAATTCTCCCCGAAGACTTCTGCTACTGCAAATATTGACAACAGGGTAAACAGCTAGATGGAATTTCGCAATAATTCAGTAATAATTGCAATATCTCAGTAATTTTCATCTAAACTGTTTTTGATACTAGAATTATCACCCCTTTCATGATGAATATAAACAGAGATCACAGAAATAATCTTTGAAATAATATTTGCTTACTTTATGATATAACTCAAGAGGAACAGAATAAATGAAACTTTAGATGGAAATTCGCAACAATTCAGTAATAATTGCAATATCTCAGTAATTTCCATCTAAAGTTTCATTTATTTTGTTCCTCTTGAGTTATATCATAAAGTAAGCAAATATTATTTCAAAGATTATTTCTGTGATCTCTGGTTATATTCATCATGAAAGGGATGATAATTCTAGTATCAATGAGATTATTACGTATATTCTCAATTAAGAAAGAAGTTCAGTACGATAATTCATGTTATTTTCAAAAGAGATAAAATTATTGCTATTCAAAGCTTCTCTCATTCTCATTTGCAGTAGAATATTAATTAATGTGAAAGAGAGCAATACACATGATGAGAAGAAAGTTGCATTTTGTGGGGATCAGAGCAAGCATTTTTCTGAAAATTTCTCAAGGCTATAATAATAAGCAGCTATTAGCTTGGTGCAACGACTAACCGGGATTTAGCTAGCTTTCGTCTGTGTCCGGGAATGTAATGAAAAGTGGGATCTCGCTGCGATCAGTTCTTAATACCGCTGTTAGTTACTTCATAACTTTTTATTGCGTTTACGCAATAAATTTACAGTATGAGACGTCTCTTCCCTCCTTTTATAGGATGGGATAATATTCCTTTTAATGGTTCACCACCTAGCAGATGATGCAGGAGAGGTGCCTGGAAATCGTATCTGCCAATTTTCTCTCTGCAAGTTTTTATCTTCGAAAAATTTTATCGCTCACTTCATTGCTGTCTATTTTATGATGTGTTTGTCGCGGCTCCCCTCTCACTCACTCAGCCTTCAACATTGCACTTTTCATTGCTTGTACCATGTGCAGTATTAATCTTTAATATTGACAACTGAAATCATATTTCCTTGGAAAGAGATGAGTTTAGAATATGTGAACATTGTGGAACAAAGCTTACTCTACTATGTTTGGAGAATAAAATTGAACAATGCTAGTACATATCCAAGACTGAATCACACGAGTAGCCGCGCCCGCGGCAAATTGCCGCACAATTGTAACTTTTGTATGTAGCTTTAGGAATTTTCGTTTTCCAAGGTTGGCAGCTCATGTAATCCTCGCTGTGACTGTCCTAAAGACAACCGTGAACAGTTTGAGTCCTTGAACAGTTTGAGTATGACGGAATGAACTTTGACTAATTTCAATATAAAAATATTATTTTCCTATTTTGTATCCCATCTCTGATTTAAACTTTCATTATCTTTTTATTCTATCCAGATGTCATAAAATGAGTCAAATAAAGAAGGTATTTTCATTTTATTCATGAGTAGATCCTAGTAGTAGACCCTAGTAGTAGTATCCTATAAAAATGATGAATTCTAACAATAAATATGCAGTATTTATTTTTGGAATCTCCTCCATGTATAAACCAAATTCGGAAGTAAAACGTATAAAAGCCACATAAATATACAACTTGCTACATTACGAATATAACTATTTTACCAACGTTTTCGAGAGGGCTGAGCTAAAAAACCCGGGCTATATACTATTAAATAGTATACATGTTGAGAAAGATTTGAAATTAATAAATATTGAAAGAGCATTGTCAAAACCAACTTTTTATAGTCTAGGGAGCCAAAAGGGTGAGTGTGAGCAAAATGCTCACGCGCGACCACTGACGTTCTCTGAAGTCCGTGCGACTACTAGCGTGGAATATTTCCAATTCATAAAATTGAAATTTAATTTCTAAAGTGAGAGGGAATATGCCTTGAAAATATTTTACAAGATCTTCCCCTATCCTGCTATTTGAGAAGTTAGTATTGAATAATTTAGTGCTTGTAGTTCCAATCATATGCTCCCAAATCCTATGCTATTAAACGAGCAATATTTATGTTTATATTTTTGTATTTCACCGGATCACGAAAACGGCTCTAACGATGCTCACGAAATTAAGAACATAGTAGGTTGATAATAAAAAAATCGATGTTGCTTTCCATGACGAAACACTATATAATAACTCTGTTGTAGTTCTGACACTGTGTTACTTGTAAATATTTGAAAAACACTTACTTTTCTTGGAGTATTGAGGAATGCATTTCACTCCTGAAGAGGAGCTTCATCAGCCTGAGCCTGAGGCTCATCCCTGGGAAAACACGCTGAAGGACATTAAAAGGATAATTATTATTCATTCTTGGAAAAACAGATGATAATAATAATTTCGTCGTCTGTTGATGATGGAAGTGAGTGAACGAGTTCATGTGTGTGGGACTGTGTCAAAATTATAACTCAGCTGTTGAACTTTTGTAATCATTCAATCAGGTACTTAGTGCCGGTTGCAAAAAAGCCGAGTTATTTTCAATCCTGATTAATTCCAGTAGATCCATCTTTTTGAAATGGTCTTCTCTGATTTGGTTCACGTGAAATTGATCAGGATTGAAATTTCTACCGGCTTTTGTGCAACTGGGCCTTTATGAGGGAAATTTTTGCATTCCTCTGGGGATTAATCTCAATTTACTGTGATTAGATAGAACATTTCTGTATGAACTATGAATGTTATTATTATTTTTTCTCTCGTAATAAATTTTTTATGCTTTTGTACTCCAGAGCGAAGCTTTGTCCCCGATATTATTAGTTAAGTATCAGAGTCCATGTACGATTCAGTGAAGATATTCTTCCCATCTATTCTTTCATTCATCTATTCTTCTAATACTATTCATACTATTTATAGGACTATTCATGCTAGCTCAGCTGGGCTGGGAGGATATAGTTCAGTTAAAACTCAAATCAAGAATATTTTCACTGAATCGCACACGGACTGAAACACTAATAGAGCGGCATCCAGTTTCAATGTCTAACAAATCAATATCATTGTAACTTCAAGAAGCAAACACTCAAACGTTCTCTTACTTTCAATCTATTCAAAGTTAATTTAATTTTCTAAAATCAATTTTTAGACCTGTGTTTTCTATGGCCCTGAAATTTCATGATAGATTAGTAACGAGCAAAAATGTTGTGAAACAGAAGAGATAATGAAGAGATACGGAAGAGTGTCAGCGGAAGCGATCCATCACTTTCACCATCTCTCTCTCATGCATTACCTCTCACTTGTTCACGAACTCTCTCTCTCTCTCTCTCTACTTTCCAAGTTCATCGAGCTTTCCATAGGTGCTTTCATCGTGACACCATCTTTCGTTGAAAAAAGCCAAACAAACCTGGAGCCAGATTTTGAATTATGAAGAAGACAGTCGACTAGATTGAAAGAGTAATATTTAATGCGCCCGGTCCACACGGAGGTCCAGGCTACAGTTTACACTAGGCCCAACATTATTTAGATTGAGTGCTCGTCGTTTCGGCCCGACCCGGTACGGCAGGACACGACACGACACGTCACGACGGGTGGCTTCTGACGTGTGCAACGGCCGATCGCTCTCAATTTGCGATGGCGCCGATTTATCGGTTCGCAGAACTGTCTTTCCACTACACTGTCCTCTATTGATGCCACCTACTGTCGTAGTCACTGACTGAGACAGACTGGAAACAATGCTTGAAAGTGAGATGGAAATCTGTTTATTCTATAGTCATTTTATCACAACAGAGAACCATGATGAATATAAATGAAAATATAAATCTGAGTACCCTTTTTAATTTTTTTTGCGGATTATGCCCACATGAGCCTTTTGCTTGTGCGTGGGTAATGGAAAGTGCGAGGGTGATTTATGAGATGATCAAGCGTCCATGCCATGTTCGATGGGATTCGGCGGGATTCGAACCCGCGACCAAGTAGCACTAGCAGACTGAAGGGTGCAACGCCTTAGTCAACTCGGCTATCTGGCCGGCAAGCCAGACTATATATTATATAGCTATATAGACTATATATTATATTATACTATATTTTATATTTTATACGACATCCTTCGGCTATATAATGCCAGAATCAAGTTATTGGAAAATAAATAAAATAACATTATATTTTTATTTATACTCAAAAGTAGCCCTAAAGAAAAAAGACAACCATAATGAAGTACATCTTTCTGCCTATCACTTTCAAGGGTCGCGTAGAAAAGAACTTGGAAACATAGTCAATATTTAATAAATTGACCAAGTAAATGTATCACACATTATTATAATTTCCACTGGAGACCAGAAGACTCCTCCATAATTTCAAAGATCTCTCCAACTTTCCAAGATGATCGGAAGGATAAGGGAAGTTCTGTTGAAAAGAGCACCATACACAGTGGTTGAATGTGTGGATATCTTGAGGGAAGAGAACTGATATGATAGAATTATTAAATTATAAAAATTCCCTTCAAATTGACTGAGATTGATCGATTTCTTCCACGGGGTGCTTCTAAAGGCACTGTTGTTTCTGACGTCTCCTCCTTGCACTGTTATATGTTTTGTGTTTTATTATTATGAACATTCAATTTTGCAATGATTATTCTTTTTCATGCAACTCACCAAATAAATAAAATTTGATTTGATTTTGATTTGATTTTGATTTGAAGTTGGATTACATTGAGGAAAATTAAATGTTCTCCCAAGATTAGCACAAAGTTATGATCGATTTGAATGAATATTCAATAGTGTATCGTAGAAGTACAGTAAACTTATGTCACTGGAGAGATAAGCCTAATTCAACCTAAACTTTGATAAGGGTTTAGCCAACCAATTAGGAGTCGATTGTCCATCAAATTTCATGTATATTAAAATTCTATGTTCATCAATTGAATCTCCAATCATCAATGTCACAGCCTACTATATATCTATAGTAAGCAATGTCAATTTTTATTATTTATTTTCGATAACACACATGGTAGTATACGAATTGCTCAAGATGATGAGAGAATATAATCAGTTTATTGGTCTTGAATCACTCAATGGCCCATATGAATAAAGTTGAGCATTTGCTTATACTTCTAAAATATGGAGCATTTGCTTCATTTTCTATGAATAAACGTAAGCAAAACCTTTTGCTCATGCTCATCAAAAAAATAGTTTGAGCATTTGCTCAAAAGTAAAAGCTTTTGCTCAAAATTGTATGAATAAACAATTCTAGTCTAGTCTAGATCAGCTTAGTCTCAGCTTCAAGTCTAGTCTAGAGCAGCTTATCACCTTTTGCTCATAGTAAAATGGCTCAACTAATTCGTATGAGGAAGAGGAAACTATACCTGATACGATCACAACCAATAGTTGAGAAGACTCTTTTTAAATTCAACCATGATATATATCACCATCATCCCTACAAAAGAATAAATACAAAAGATAGCTATCTTTTATACCTGTTATAAAGATAGCCATCACAAAATAGGAAATAGGCATTTAAGAAGATGAGAGTGTAGACGATTACAAAAAGGCTATTGATATTATAAGAATATGCTGAAGATTATTATAGAGATGACATTTTTTCACGCTATTATTTCAAAATTCTAAACTCAACTAACCTAAAACTCTATTCATAAATAGAAAACAGAGCAGACGACGCAAACACAAGCGGTGCACCTTACTCGCATATTTAGCGCTTCCGTGAGCTACAAAAACAAATTAAGGCTACAAAAGCGAATCAGCTGATGTAAAATCTTTAAAATACGTGAGCATTTGCTCCAGAGTTCAGGAGCATAAGGTAAGAGTATAAGGTGAAGCTTATTCATTTAAAAATGAGCAAATGCTTTTACTTCTACCTTTTACTCATGAGCAAAACCTTATGCACCATGCTCTTGCTCATGAGCATTTGCTCTGGTTTTATTCATATGGGTCAATATTTTGAATTGAATTGATTAATATCTAATATTCAATCAATTGGAGTTGGAATATTACTTCTCATCAGTCACGTTCAATGTTTCACAAAAAAAACATTGCTCGACAGTAAAAAATCCAGACACTCTTATTCAAGAACTAATCAAGAACAGGTTGAAAATTGATTATCTATATATTGTGTCATTCATTTTTTCATTTATTAACCATGAAAAGAAGCAAATTCATAGAGTAATCAAGTGTGAAGAAAAATCTGAAAAGTGCCAGTATCACACTCTTGTTTGAAAATTCTTAACCGTTTCAATATTCCTTCAATCACTGGGTCACAATAAATTTTGTTATTTTCCTGGTAACAATGGATAATCTGGTGTCACCTACACTTAGATGTATCTTGGACTTATCAGGGACGAACATGCTTTGAATTATCTTGCTTCAAAGAAATCCTGCTAGAGAACTAATTCGAGTTGCATTAGAGATCTTTGTCTCAGCGACAGAGGAAATTACATTTAATGTCTTGTTCTCTGTGCATCTCCAGGACAAACATTATCTGAGATGAGCGAGAAAGGAACGAAACCTCTCAAGAAAGGGGATAAAACATTATTTGGAATGGCAAGGGACTGCAAGTTGCTGTTGTGGAGGATTCTGTATCTAAATAAGGAGTTCAAACATGTTACCGTACATTGTTCGCATGTTGACTTACAGTAATCCCAGCAGGACCGACTCGCAGCAACTCCCGCTCTGATTATATTGTTGACACCCAGCGGACTACTCTGCTACTCTTCACTCCGACCGTTCTGCAAAGAAAACTCCAATTCAAGCGTCTACAAACTGTTTTTATAATCGTCTTACCAGTTTTTGTCGTTTACAAGCATCTCTATGGACAAGATTGATAGAGAATTAACAAAATTTGCATTCTACTGTTATTGGACACAAAGAATTTCCTTATCTTTCACATTTTTTGGTATATAGTGAAGCATTTCTAAGGACAAGATTGATAGAGAATTAACAAAAGTTACATTCCACTGTTATTGGACACAAAGAATTTCCTAATCTTTGACATTTTTTTGGTATATAGTGAAGCATTTCTATGGACAAGATTGATAGAGAATTAACAAAAGTTGCATTCTACTGTTATTGGACACAAAGAATTTCCTAATCTTTGACATTTTTTTGGTATATAGTGAAGCATTTCTATGGACAAGATTGATAGAGAATTAACAAAAGTTACGTTCCACTGTTATTGGACACAAAGAATTTCCTAATCTTTGACATTTTTTTAATATATAGTGAAGTCAACATTATAATAGCAGTATTTGATCAACATTGATATGCTGCTATCTATTTCTATCATTCGACAAGGCAGATAACGCTATCCTTTCCTACCTCTGCATCGTTGCCATATCGTTTTTAACGATGTGGAAATATAATTAACAAAATATTCAAACTGATTTTTGAAAATTCAGTATTAAATCATTAAAACATCATTTTCTTGACGAATAATATATAATTGATTATTTTAAACAGGAATGAACTGTTAATATTGAATCAGATATACTGGTATCAGCTATCTTTTAAGGAAGGCAGTGGCAAGGCAGAGAATTGGCAACGCTTTTTGCACTCTCTCCACTGCCATTAAAACGTGAACTTCACAGTAGGAACTCCAATGAGGTTGAACATCAAAGTTGTGTCTAGGTACTCTGCTGAGGTTCAACATAAAAATATATTTTGTCCAGGAACTCTACTGAGGTTCAACATAAAAATATGTTATGTCCAGGAACTTTAATGAGGTTCAACATGGAAATATATTATGTCCAGGAATTCTAATGAGGGTCAACATGAAAATATATTATGTCCAGGAACTCTACTTAGGTGCAACATCAATGTTCTGCCTGGGAACTATAAACTTGAATAATAGTTAATAAAACTAGTACACACGCGTGTAGTACTTATTGTGTTGAAAATGGATTCAAAAATCCGAAAGCGTGTCACTCCACACTCGAGTACTAGTTTTATCCAGTACTTCAGAACCAGCAGAACCTACTAGCCTACTAGCAGAACCAGCCACTTCCACAGTCAGTCAATTCCGATCAGAGCAGTTTTGATTCATACAGCAGATTAACATGGAGTCAGCGGGTTTCGAGTTAGCCAATTCTATCAACCCTTTATAAATACTAATCAAAAAAAAATAAACTGTAGGGTTGTAAAAGTAGAGAAAAAAATATTTACTAGAAGTTAATGGAAAGTGAGACAGTAAAGGAGCAAAGTTGTTTCTAGTAACTCTTCTGAGGTCCATCCGTTTCTTATGTAAATCACGTAATTTATATCAAAAAATATTAGTTTAAATCTGTATTTTTCATCTTTTAAAGTAATAAATTCTGGTAATAAACGGATCGGAACTTAGTAACGGCTGTAATGTGTCATATTCAACTCAAAGGCCCGTGTACTTGATTTAAGCGTTAAGGCGCTGTGATACTACACGCATTACACGTGTGCTATGCACGTAGAGTAAATAAAACTATTGATTATACCTATTTCATCTCTGTAAGCCTGAGCCCTATTGTTGAATTGATTTCCAATAGTAGGTCAATTCAAAGGTTGCTATATTGTTCATAATAGTGAGGAATGTATGTTCTAATTCTATTACAGTAACTGATTGTAGCCTAATGAATTTATGAAGGAAAATCAGTTTTGAAACATTTTGCATAAACATAACCTTTTGGTAGTGTGATACAACTATCAGCTACAAGCCTACATACATTTTGACATGTTTGAATATATTTGCATTTTATGAAAATTTTGAATAATGTTTGAACATTTCATTAAAATTTCAAATAGCGTTTGAATTATTGAGACATTGAAGACTAGAACGCTTTATTCAAGATCCAGGTACTACTTCCTTGGAAACTATGGATAAACAGGAATTGATTTGAAAGCCATGATATTCTCATATATAAATTTGAATTACATAGCATCGCATCGTATTTTCTTGGGAATCTGTCTCATATAATTCTGCATCATATTGTATTTCTATTGATATTTCTGAATTGTTATATTCTGTAGAATGAGTGTGTCTATTTGATTCGAAACTACTATTGACTGGATTAATATTCATTTAAAGTTGAATTGAAATATTGAAAAGTGTATCATTCATTCGTAATATTCCTCAATTGTTTTATTCAGTTAAGATTTATAAATGGTACGAAATTACAATTGACTAGATTGAAAGATAAATTGGAGGATTTAGAAGTGTTTGTAATCAATATAGAGAAGGAACTACTGTTTACCAGCGACATCCAATTAATGCGTGAAAGATAATTTAAACATACCGCAGTACTGGAATGAATAAATGACAATCATTTGCGAGTAAGAACAGCGTTTATTAATACTTATGGCAACAGAATCATTACTGGAGGGTAGGATTGAACAAACAATGCCTTGAATGGAGTGGTGCTACGTTCATTTGCTATTCAAGTGGCTAATACGCACGTTGAAGGCAAAATGCAATATGTAGGTGAAAGGACAACTCGTAAATGACTATTATTTCATAACAGTGTTTTGTGCCGAAAATATACCACCCCTCATTTAGCATGGTTGCGGCCGGTGTGGAATTCTGGGCCTTTATTACCTCTGCCGCCCGGCAGCCATTCCATGTTATTAATCACGTGGTGCTATAGTAAGAGAGCAGCTCCACACTGTACAGGTACCCTGCTCATTCTAGAAGGCTCAGATACGCACTGGGCGCTCTGTTACCAGATACCATCATTATTTATAAAGTAGATGCCTTTAACAATGTCAGAATTGGAAGAATAGTAGATTTATTCAAGGTGTTGTAGTTCGCAATACCGGAGTGACTGAACTTTTTTTTGTAATACAACTCACAAACTTTATAACTTCTTGAAAGAATTGATATGTGGAATTTCTTCATAATTAAATCCAAAATAAAACTGGCTTTTGTTTCAATTCTTGTAAGATTTTAGGATCTAGTTCGTAATCACAACCTGATTCAATGCTAATAATGGAATTCTTCGATGTTGTTGTTTTCCATCAGGAACTGCTTATTATTAAACTTGAATTTAAAAAAAACACTTTTGAAGTGAAAATACACTTACTTTTGTAGAGACGATCGTCTCGACCTGTTGTTGGTCATCATCAGACCCAAGCACATAATCCCAAACAACCAGAAAAAGTTTCTCAAACAAAAAAACCCACTAAAGAGTCTGATGATGACCAACAACAGGTCGAGACGATCGTCACTACAAAAGTAAGTGTATTTTCACTTCAAATGTGTTTTTTAAAATTCAAGTTTATTTATAACAGTGAAAAAGTATGGATATACAACAGCTTATTATTAAATCACTTTTGCTATTAAAAAAACGACTAGCAGTCAGATGTTTTACAATAAATGAATAATTCACTCACTGTGACAACGAGATCTTTCGGTAGGTCCACCATCTTCTTGGTTGTTGAAAGATCAAGATGTCTTGGACCTGCCGAAAGATCTCATTGTCACAGTGAGTGATTAATTCATTTATTGTAAAAAATCTGACTGCTAGTCAAAAAGTGAGTTAATAATGGTTTTGAAATGATTCACAGTTTAGCAGAAGTCCAAGGTTTTATAGACCTTGCAGTAGACTAATCACATCTATAGGATCTTGTACATCAATATTATCACAAAATTTGACAAGTTTATAATGATTTGATGACAATTGAATGTACCTTCCACATATTCCAGCTCTTTATGAATCAGTGACTTAATTTTGATAGTTACTTAAAATTATGAGGAAAACATCACATATGAGCAGATAAATTAAGATTTTGCTTTATCATACATGTATAAACTTTCTCATGTTAATTGAGGTCTACTTTACATAAATTTCAAGCTATTTCAGAATTTCAGATAGCATTAATTTATGATTGAAGTCCTCAACTGAGAATACTATTCGTATCTTACCTGTTTCAAAATCTATTTCTTTCAATAGGATGATTTTTCTTCAGATTATGATTGATGAAGCTACATTCACAATTCACTCTCAATCACAAAGAATATGATTTAATTGGAAATTAAAAGAGAAACAGAGAATATGCATAATTAAATGCCGATTTCATAATATAATTCAATAGAGCTTTGAATGTGAGTGAAAACATATTGAGTGTGTGTGAGAGCACAATCTTAAAGTATATCTATCAATTCAAATACAGTAGAATCATTAAATAATACCAGTGGTTATGGTCTGGAGTTTGATGTGAAAAATACTGTTCTCGCAATTAATAAATTCGACCACAAATAGCATACTTTGGTTGTAAAAGTGTCTTGAGACCGCGTTTATTCAAGATCACTATCTTGATAGGAAGGACCCACGGCGTCTGAAGCCTTTATCGCTAGGACAAGAGTAACAATAAGCCATTTGTAAGGCCACTCTACGAGATTCGGCTGGGAATTTTCCTCGCTAGCGAGCGTATATAAAATATTAGTGAAATTTATCAGAATGGAAAAAGGTCAATTTGTATGGTTGCGCGGGCAGCTAGGGATTGGCATGCTTCTTCATCTTCCTCTTCTTTTTATTGGACGTCTTCTTCGCACCACCACTTTCTTTCTGTTTTCTTTGTTTCTCTCTCGCTCTAGAAAAGCTCAAATTGTTCTCCGTTCCGAAAACAAACCCAATCGACCCTGAATGAAAGTTTATAAGCAGATTGTCCACTAGATAGCAGCACTAAATCCGTCTCTCTCTATACTATTTACTCTCATCTTCTCAGTTATCCTTGTTCGCTTATTTGACCGCGTTTTTCCTTCACATCTTATCTTTGCCTCTTGCTATATTGAAATCTTTTTCTCTCTTTTGCCCTCTCTCTTTCTCTGCTCATCACATTGACGTACAGCTTTCATCTCCATTCAACGACCGCTCATTCATTTTTGTTGAAATATTTTTCTATTCGTCTTGAATTTTCTTTTTTCTCATTCATCCTTGCATTTAATTCCTTCATTCATTCATAAATGATATCGCTAGTGAAGGAATCTCTTAATTTGTGAGTGATCTCTAAAATATCACCATCAAGCCGCGTTTACTCAGCGTAATTGGATAGTTTAGTCGAATAGTATAGTATACTCGATAGTATACTGGCAAGAGCAACTAGACATTGTGCAAAAATTACCAGCTTCATCTTTCTATTCAATTGAGTGGAGTCCTCACTATAACGTTAGTGACGTCCATTTACATACACGGGTAGAAGAATAATAATAGCTCCTTTCCCCTCTACATTAAAGTGCGTGTAAGAAACAATGTTAAGAGATGAATGTTACTGCAATCTTAGGTGGATTCCAAACTACCGGCAAGTGAGTTTGCTCCCAATATTGAGTTCCTACCTTCATAACCTACTTAGCTTCCCCCAAGGTATATACAGAGTAAACTTACAGTATTAACATTCTACTATAGTTTTTATATAGTGATCTAAGCAATCTACACTCTAATGGTTTAGAAACTGTATTAACGATAAAATGTTCTAGAGTTCAATGTAAATCGAAACAATAAGATTCATTAAATCGATGAGTATAAACATAGATTCTCAATCAATACCCATAAAAATCCATATAGATGGCATTTAGGCTTATATTGTACAACCACAAATATTGTTGAAATAAGTTATTCTGTTTCACTATGAATGTAGTAACATATTCTACCAAATATTCACACGTTTCAACAAGTTTTTAACAAGGAGTAGCTATCAGCTGTGGATTTGATGAGTGGTTATATTGAGGATATACCAAAAATTATGGTTCTGTAAAAATAGTTAGAGTTGTATTGATAAGCTGCGTCTACACCAAATTTATTAACAAAATGTTAATAAATTAATCATTATAGATTCTATTAGATTGAACGGAACTTGACAAACACATATGTTCATCATATTTATGATAAGTTCAATGTAATAGAATCTATAAGGTTCAAGTTAACATTTTCTTAATAACTTTGGTGTAAACGCAGCTATAACTTAGAGTTTCCACTACATTCATTACAAATAGCAGAAATATAAAGCAGCATAGGCCTATACTATGAAATATTCTACTGTAAAAATGATTATCGATAGATTTTTCCACTACATTCATAAGAAAAATAATATACAGAGTGTCCCACGAAAAGTTTAACAGCCGAAGACCATAGATTCTACATGAAATTTGCAACAAAAATGTTCAGTTACATTTTCTTATATCGATCTTGATTTTCAAGATATATAGATTTTCCGATATTTTTTAAAAACGTCAATAACTATAAAACTTTCAGTCAAAATCTAATTCTAAAGATATAAGGTTGGAAAGAGGAAGAAATTTCCAATAAGATTCATTCAATTCCTTACTTTCTTTAACTTTTTTGAACTTTTTATGGGTGCTCAAAGATGAAAATGTTTATTTGTCGATTTCAATGGTAAACTTCAAACAGTTTGAACGCTCATAAAAAGCTCAAAAACGTCAAACAAAGGAAAAAATTGTATGACTCTTATTGTAAATTTCTTCCTCTTTCTAACCATTCCCTTTGAATCCGATTTTGACTGAACGTTTTCTAGTTATTGACGTTTTTAAAAAATATAGCAGAATCGACATATCTTGAAAACTAAGGTTTGAGAAAATGTTACACAACATTTTTTATTGCAAATTCCCTGTAGATTCTATGGTAACCGGCTGTTACACCTTCCATGGGACACCCAGTATACGGAAACAACTACAAATTATATTCATACAAATACTGAAATATTTGTATTTTCGCCCTTAAAAAGTTCAAAAAAGTTGAAGAATGTAAGGAATTGAATGAATCTTATTGGAAATTTCTTCCTCTTTCCAACCTTATATCCTTAGAATTAGATTTTGACTGAAAGTTTTTTAGTTATTGACGTTTTTAAAAAATATCGGTTATTGGAGAATATTGATACAAAAATTATCTATGGAATATTGTTCGATTGTAACTTGTGAGGAATGGTATAACACGACTGTTAGTTCCAATAATTCACATTGATCTCATGTTAGATCTAGTAATAATTGGACCGGAAATAGGGCAAATATAGTTAGTTGGTCTTGAGGCTCAGGTTACCATGTAAGACTTATTAGAATGACTTATTACAATGTTCAACATGTCCTCAAATTGTGTTGACAGTTTTCCTTGTAGCTTCGATGTTATTCCCGTCAAAACAATGGCAGCCTTTGAAATTGTAACGTCAAAGGGTTTGTTTATACTGATAATATTACTACGGTACCTGAAAGCAATGCAGTCAACTTGCAATACATGTTGGAACCAATAATTGAATTACAACATTGCAACTGCAATGTCTGCTTTAGTAAGGGCACCCTTTGTGGAAATCAACTAAACTGAATTATTATGAAATGAAGTCATTGATTTCCTATGCTTATAGTATGAGGTTCAATTGGCAAGCTGTACCTAAGGAGAAATTAAGTTATTGTTAGAGTATTGTGAGTGGAATACCAGGTTAATAGACTAGGCTGATTATGAAGCGGTCTCAATAGCATTATTCACAGTGTTCCCATATTGTATTAACTTGAGGTTTGTGCGTGCCTAGGTAAAATTTGTGTGATAATATGAGATTCGAGAGCTTTGGTAGTTATAAAACTAGCAGAAATTAATTTTTTCAACTCAAACATTCAGAGGAGAGGGATTAGTGAATATGAACCATAAGTGTGTATTTTTGACTTCAAAATTCATAAAATAACTTAATTAATACAATGTGCAGTGATAATTAAGTGTAATATTTAACTATAATTTGGTGTTTTAATTTTTCTAAATTTAAAATTTGCATCTCATATTTATTTTTAGACGAAAGTTGAGCTTGAACTTCTTACAGAAGAAACATAACCTATTTTTTGGACATGTAATCAAAATTTGGGAATGGAATAGTTTTGGGCCAAGCCTGTTGTTCCTTCCCAATCATATTTATATGATTTGTTATTGTATCCACGTATAAATAAATAAATAAATAATAGGAGTAAGAAACGCACGTCTAAATCCTATCTAATTTTACTCTATACTCTAATAAGTACTCCATATTCTATTTCATACCTCGAAATTGGTGTCCCACATATAAGATAGAAAATACAATGTATTTCAATTGAGAAGTACTGATATAGATATAGGTGCTATATCTATACTTTCAATACAGTAAAGATATGGGTGCGACTATTTAGACAACCTCTTCCTCAGTATTCATCCAAGTCAGTCACCTCAGTCTTCCTCTTCCTCTCTAATTCATCCGTATTATAGTTAATAATACAGATGAATTACTGAGATATTGCATTTAAATTTAGATATTGAATTTGGATTTGATTGAGTTTTTTGCGCAATGAGTTCTTTACGACCATGAACGGTTTGGCAGCAAAACATGGAAGAGGCCATGGAGAGCAGGGGCATCCAAGACGTATGGAGAGGCAGATGGCGTGTTGAGTGCGGGTAACGGCCGGGAAGGCTGTAAAACCCTCGTATAAGGTAAGGTAAGGAATTTGGATTTTCGTTTGATAATAATTGATAATAAATATGGAAAATATTCTTGTTATTAAGGTTAATTTTTGATCTATTCTTTCAAACCTCAGCTATTCAATAATAGCTCGAGGTTCAATAACTTTTATAACTTACTGAAATTATGATTATAAAATTCCCAGTTCGCTATGGATGAATTCACATCTGAAAAATAACGATTTTAGTGAGAATATTCTGAATTTAAATTTTAATCTCAATTATAGTTTGAATTAATGAATTGTGATAAGACACAGTCACATTTTTTATTCCATGGAACACTGTGAAGTTAATGTGGAATTCTTAAGAAATAGTCGGAAAAATAATTTCAATCTGGAGAGCCATCGAATTTTACTGGCGAACGTAATTATTTGGAAGTGAATTTGGTTGCGACAATTGAGAGCGTAACCGTCTCGTCTATTGTGAAGAGATTGGCGATCAAAATGGCTTGGCATTTGTAGCGAGTGCAACCTAATGGAAGGAATGGAAGCGTTATGTGAAAGTGCGGACAGGGAGTTCAAGTATAATCTTTTCTTTGTTCGGGCGGGAGCGAGCGACGCGACGACCTCCACACTTTTCTCCAGTCTTTACTTGGAGAAAAGCCCCGACTGGCGGATTGCAATTCCGGCTGCATCCTGATCCTCGGTCCGATATCTTCGGAATCTGCATAAACCGTAAAGCAGAATGGCCGCCCCAGGACTCGTGGACGCGTCCTCGCCAACAAACACACATTTCCATTCGCTTTTATTCCTTCCCTCACCCACCAACAATATATCCGGCCTTAAGATTTTATCCCCTTTTGATATACTTTTATGGTTGACCCACTTTTCTGCGTCGTCAGAATAATCTTTTTCTCTCTGCTTTTGTTAGCTGGACGATTTGAGTGAGTCACTCTGATTGAAGGCTTTTGTTGCTTCTCGGGAAAATCGCCCGCCTCGCAACAAACAGCAACTAACGCTCCTTGAGGTGCAAGCTCAGGAAGTGTATACTCTAATGGCTGAGACTAAGAAACTGCGAAAATTGCACGTTATAGGGAAAGATAAAAGCTTCCCAGGAGATGTATATTCGCAGCCTAAAAAATAGGATAAGCTAGTACTTTTGACTCCGCGATGGTTGTAAATAATTCAGTAATTATTGTGTTCAGTACATTCTAGTATATTCCAATGCTCTGTAATAATCATGGATAACTAAAAAAAAATCAAGTACGAGAATCTAGCTTATAGAAATAGCAACTCTGTTCATTTCACATTCTTCGAAACATCAATAATAATAATTATGATGAATTGTTATAGTTGTTAGTTCCAATCCTATATTTTTCATTAAAATCTGAACTCTCAACTTCTTGTGTTCGATTCGACAGTTTTCTATGTGGATTCGTTTAATAGGTTCAAACAAACTTTTGTGTGCTTTTCTTTCCAATTGATGGTTGATAGCTATCGTCTACCAATATCGTAGCTGTTACTACTGTTACAGGTACTACTTTCCTGTAGATTAACAGCTTTTCTTTCCGATTGATGGTGGATCGTCATTAACTACTTCAGTCGTACCTGTTCATTTGTAGATAGTACCATAGAGAAAAGATAGCGTGAGTGTGACATTCAGCAACTTTAGTTTATATCTTTTTTTCATTATTTGTTTCTGCTTGTGCCATAATTTGTTTATTTAGATTTATGTGTCATGGTAGTTATTCTTATTTATTTATAAATATAGATTCTGGGTTGGTTCGTGAATATTATGTGATTTTTATCAGTTGTCTCTGATGGTACTTACTCACCTGTAGATAGAAACGTAACATAGATAGTATCGTACTCTTCTATCAAAGGCTAGGCGCACACCGGTTAGTCAAGACAAGACAAAACGTGATCAGACACGTTTAGACACAATACTTCACATAGCTGCTTGTGATGCAACTCACACTGATTAGTCATTGCAATTAGACATGTCTTCATTAGAATCTATCTGAAGTATTGTGACTAAACGTGAAAACGTGACTAGTCTTGTCTTGACTAACCGGTGTACGCACAGCCTTATACATGTTGAACAGTTTGTTTAAACAGACTTAGAATCAATATTAGATTTCAACGTTGAATATGATAAATTGTTGAAAAAAGTTTAAAAATAAGCTTGTGTAACCCTGGCAAGCCGTTATTCACACACCTGTTCCCGATTTCCAGCACATCTCAAGCTCACACAAGCTTTCATACACTCCGTGTTAGCATAAATCCACCACATACAAATACAAGCATATACGCTCTGATTGAAATTGGAAGTGCTGGCTTGAATTGCGGGCATTGGAAGCCTTGGAAGAGTTCTTGACTGTCATTGCTTTGGATAGAGAAATTCTGTTATACGATTCACCACCCTTTGCCACACAATAAACGCGCGTTCCTTGTTGACACGTACACCGATTCTCCCATTCAAACCTCCTCAGAGCTCGCAACTCTTGCTCAATTGTCAACGCACCCTGCAAATATTTTCGTCGAATTCCTTCAGCATGCCACCTCACAAAAGTTCTTCTTCCACACCTTGAACGCGCTAGAGTTTTCCACTAGGCCTCCAACTAAACCCTACTCAAAGATGCAAAAATACACTGCTACTCAGTCGATCTAAGACTCAGTCTTCTTCTCATTTAATTTGAAAACTTGTGCACGTAACATTGATTATTAATGATACAGTAATAAGTATCGAATGAAAAAGACTGAGAAATTGTTAAAAAACCACTGATTTTAAATCAAATTTATAATCGTCAGAATATTGATTTTAAATCAGTGGTTTTTTGACAATTTCTCAATCTTTTTCATTCGATATGAATAATTACCACAATATCAACTTCTCAACTACACAAAAAGTGACAGTAATAAGTACTTTTTCATAGTATCATGGAATAAACAATCTAAGGTTTTGTATAGGTTCTCTCTGATAGTATAAATTGCAAAATGATTCCATAATTTTCTAGCATGTTTTCTCCACTAAAAAATCAATATTTCAGATGAGATGATTGCCTCAACGACCTCGGTTTGATGAGCGGTGTGAACCTCTTCAAGAATATCAATGAATGGGAAATCCATTTGAGGACACAGTAATGAGTTCTATCCACTCCAGCTGCAAGTAGTCTAGTTTTGCGGAGTAGAGTAACATAGCAAGTAGTCTAGTTTTGTGCTTGGTCTAGCCTAGTAGTAAGCATAAGTAGTAAGTAAGCTCTAGCCGAAGCAGTAACACTCTGAATTCTAGTGTGATGCGTGCCATTATTTAGAGTTGTGAGCCAGGTAGAGTGCTTGGCTTTTATTGCCGGGGAGACGACACTGGCTGATGAGACCGAGGAAAACTCTTTCCTTCATTACGGGCGACTTGTATTCCGAACCAAGTGTCTAACTGCTCACGGTTTTCTTCTCGGGATTTGATGGCAGCTGGCAGCAGCTTCCTCGAATTTATCTAGCTTCATTCAGCCTACTCATACAAACACACTTGACACCTTCACTTGTGCATAGGCTCTTCCACACACAATCGAATGCAAAAATTGTATTTTTAAATTCATATTACTAATAATTATATTCATTCATTAATTCAAGTACAAGTACAATAATTGCACATTTCATTGAAATGAATGATGGAGAACAACAGGCAATACCTAGAAGTATTTCTTTCTTGAGTTAGAATGAATAACTTTCCTTCCATTTCACTATTATTTAAAACATTGATTCAATCTATGTACACATTTCATCACACATTTCATTGAAATGAATGATGGAGAACAACAGACTATACTTAGAATTATTTCTCTTAAAATGAATAACGTTTTTTCCATCTCACTATTATTTAAAACATTTATTCACAGCTCAATATCAACGTATCATAGACATGATGGTCATAATTATAATAATAATAGTTATTATTCGTCCAATTCACCACCCACGGAAGGGGTATTTGGATATGTCGATAATTTAGTCAAATCAAGACCTATTTCAATTATTTTTGATAAATACAAAAATAGTTATTTGTGCAACTAAAGTGCGAGATAAATTACTTTTAACACGGCTCTTTCTCGAAGACGGAGAGGTCCGATGTTCTATCCTCCACTAATCACTCCCACTATCTAGCAGCTGTTTAAAATATCAATATCTAGAAGATATTGACTTCATTTGCGACAACTTATTCGTGTGAAACTGGGTTTTCTTCTCTAGCTACCATAAAATAGTTATTTGTGCAACTAGTGTGCAAAGTGACAGTTTGCTGCACCGAAAGAAACGTTTACGCACGAGCCATAGGCGAGTGCGGAATAATGGTTTCTTGAGTGCAGCAAACGAACTTTGCGCACGTATTTAACATTAAATTTTTCCTACAGTTACCATTGAATATGAAAAGTGGGTAATTATGGGTAAAATTCCCTGAAATCCATCTAATGTTTTTCTGTGTAATTTTATTATTAATAAAAACCATAATTTATTTAAAATTGAATAATAATAATTGAATTATAATGATTAGTAATTCAATTGAAAATTTATCTGACAGCTTGAAGGGGGTTTACCTTATGTAAGCATTGAAATGACTATAATCAAGGCACATAATAAATAGGCAACGCCGTTCTCCACTGCCATTATAACGTGGACCTCACTATACCACAGTGAGTGTTACCAACTTAATTTTGATTTTCCTGCACTGGTGCTCCATATAACCTACTAACTATTTTGCGTTGTCATGCTGCAAATCTGGAGTACGCAAAGTAATACTTTGCGCACTAGAGCGGAAAAGTGATTCTTTGCGACCTGCAATCAGTGCAGAAATGGTCACTTTTCAAGGTATCTGTAGGGAAAAATATATACATCATAATACTGAGCAACCTAACTCATCTCGTAATGTGTTTTAAATTCATAAATTGAGTATGCACAAATGCTGCAGAGCTGCTCATTCATCAATACCCTAAATTTACGTCCTGTATGTTCTTTTATGGTAGCTGGTAATTTATTGTACAGTCGAATCCCAGCACTCTTCATTCCTCTCTCATACATAGTGGTCCTGTGTGTATAATAGTGATGATACGATAATATTGAGCTGGAAATTCATGTGTTTAATAGTGAAAAGTGAAGACAACCTTATTTCGTACCACGTTTCCAGAGAGGATAAGGAAATAGTTCAATGCTTTTTCCAGATTTAGTCTGTTGTTTCTCTGTCAACCATATTGATTCGGGGGAAAATAATAGCAATAAGACTGCCTCTTCCAATGTTATTCATAATTAGTGTAATTTCTACAAATAATAGAAGAATAAAAAGATGTGATGTGAGGTTCATGTTGATGCTGATGAAAATCTATGTATAAAATACAATTCCAGTTAAAAATCCAATCTTACACGTTACACTAGCAGTTACAATTTATAAAAATGTAACAAAAATACAAAATATATTCCAGTCAATGAAGGGTTATTGAGGGAAAAGTTTGAGAGGAAATTTTTGACCCCCCCAGTTCTATTTAAGATAGTAGAGAGGTTAACATATTATGGAAAGTTCCCACCCCTACCCCTGTGCTAAGAGAGTGGGAATGGTTCAAAGGTACCATTTTTTGGTTTTTCACGTATATCTCGGAAACTATGCGTCTTACGGACATAACTATTCCGTGCAAAATAAAAACATGAAAGATCTCCTACAAATTCATCTCACAAATTTTTCCAATCTCTCATAGTTTTCGAGATATCCGAGCCTGAAGATGTGACATTTAAAAAAAGCCTGTTTCCTTCCTATTTTTTTATCTTTTGAACCATATCCATTGTTAATTATCAATGTAAAATTAAGCATAAAATTTTCTTTAATTCGATGTATAATTAATTGATATAATTAATGTATAACGTTTTCCATCTACACCCCATTCATTCATTGCCTGGAATAATAAATGGTTTAGGTTAAAACTCTAAAAATAGTCACTTCTATTTCCTCATTATTCTATCAAAATCGTATTGAAAAATGCTGATTTACACTCATTTTTAATGTTTATTTTTGGAACTAGTTGGGTTCTATTATTGATTTTTTGTTAAATAATAACAGTATGGTATGAATTTTGTCCGTCATTATAATTTTGTATTCATTTTTTGATTGTACAAATCCATGCTGTACAATTCTTGGAAAAAGAAGGAGAGATAGACCGCCCGAACTGTGGAACAAACAGGTGTATACTTGTATGAGGAATAGAAATCTGGTCCAGGGAGACTGGAATAATTGCAATAAATGGGAGATGGGATGCGAGAAACGGCTGGAACTGTAAAATAAACACGCTTATATATATATATATATATATATATATATATATATATATATATAAACGTTTTATCCCTTTCCAATTTATTTAGGTGGGCAGGGAAAGATTAAGAATTTATTAAAAAAACCTCCAGGACCAAAAGTCAGATAGAAAATGTTGGCTAGAAAATAATAGTGAGATTACAATGAGATAACATTGAGTTACAAATTGGAGGAAGATCTCATTAGATCACATTTTTTTATTTTACAGTAATTATATTACAAGAATATAAATATTTCTTTTAATCAAATAGATTAAATGGTGCCGTACCATACCTTTTTTTATTGAAATCTTGTGTTAAATATAATTTTAATATGTAAACTTGGTATTTTAGTGCTTATAAATAGGTAATTTATTTGAAAAGTTTAAGCTGCGTTTACACCAAAGTTAATAACAAAATGTTATTAGCTTAATCCTTATAGATTCTATTAGATTGAACACATCTTATCATACACTCAAGTTCCGTTCAATCTTATATAATCTATAAGGATTAAGTTATTAATATTTTGTTAATAACTTTGGTGTAAACCCAGCTTAATGTGTCTGTAACTGAATACATACTGACTACTATAAATGTAGCATACACAATTTACATAGTTGTTTCAGAAAGCTATAGTTCATAAAGGAATTTTAATAACTTTTTCAACTTGAATAAGGTTTTAAAAACGCTTATTTTCAAGAAATGGACATTCATTATAGTCAAACATTGCAATAAACTACATAAATATCATGGCACACTCAAAATGTTTACTTGTCATCATGTCATTAAACTTGCACATCATGTGTATGATAAGTTATGTTCAATCTAATAGAATCTATAAAGACGGAAAAATAAACATTTTGTTAATAACTTTGTTATAAACGTAACTTTACAATTTGAAATTAATACCTACTTTATCAATATTTCTCTCTGCATTATTTTATTGACATAAATTTGTTGAGTATATGGAAGGCACATTAAGATCTATGAATAGCAAGTTTCAAATTATTATGATCAAGGTATGAATATAATTTCTATATATTCTTGCACTCATTTCAGGCATATTGTTTATGGTTGAAAATGAATGTACTGGTGACATTTTGTTAGTATATTGCTCATTAATTTTATTTTTGTTAGTACCATAGGTCTTACTCGTTAGTCATGTTAGGTATATCTATAATTAAGTTGGTCTACTCGTCCAGTATGTAGCTTGTTGATATAATTTTTATCTGAAGTAGCTAGCTTGATATTTTTATTTTTCTTTGAATGTATTACTTTCAAATTTCATGTTTAAAATATTCGTTGCCATAATTAGTTAAGATTCAGTTTTGGGATAATGTAACAAGATATTGCATAATGATGATGAGTTAATTTTTAAAATTTTCAAATCGAACAACATGTGAGGTAATTTTTATAATATTTGTGATTGATTGTCAATTTTTATTATGTGAAAAATTGTAATTGTTTGTAAGTAATTAATTAATTCAATAATTATTGTTTATTATTCATAATGTACACGTATGTGCTCGAATGAACATAATTAATAAGTAAATAAGTCAGATACTGTTTCATTCGTGATTGTAATAAAATTACATAGAAGGATAGATAATTAATAATATTGGTATATTAATTAATTTATAATGAATAGTTACTGTTCGTAGTGTTGTAGTTTTAATTTGAATCTTGAAGTCTCAATGATACCGAATTATTATTCTTCCATTTTTAAAAACTAATCATTCAACAAATTTATTCTGATGATAACAATAAACATTCAATGAATAATCGGTTCCCAGGAAAAGCAGTGGAAAGTTGATGTTGCATGCTTGAATAAATGCGTAGACCATAGAATAATAATGGATATGGATGGTTAATTGAAGGCAATATTATTTCATAGCTGAAATTCCTAGTCGGTCAAGCGGGCCAGGCGAACAGTAGAGTACGTATAGTAGAATATAGAGCCTGAACGTGTAGTCTGCCGGCTATTCAGCATATCTTGGAGGTCATAAAATTGAAAAGCAAACGTTTACTCGGAAGAATCATTCATTTCATTCACAAGGAGTCGGTGAAGGCCCAGGCACAGGCTCCCCACCACCAACAGCCAGGCTTTGTCAATAGCCAATAGGATAGCGTCAAGCCTTTTACTCCTGCAATGTGCCCGGTCCAAGATTATGAATGGGTCGTAGGGGTGTACGCCACTATACACAGCATTAAGACGCTTGTGCATTTCACTGATTTCTGCATTACAAATATGTTTTGTGGGGTAATTTTTGTTCAAGTGGAGTTGTAAATGAGTAATCTAGCTAACGGTAGGTACAAGTAGGCGAATATTGTGCAGTTTCGAATCGATTTCATTGTGAGTGAAGCTTGCGCGACCTGCTACGGACTCCCCTGTTTTGAGCCCGACATAGACTCGCCCAATCCACTCTAGTTCAGCTGACTGTCGTACTCTCGCGTAGTAAGGCCAGCTCAACGGATGGGGGTAAACAGTTCGCTGGCGACCGGCATAGGGAGCGGACATCATGTACGCTACGCAGTGCCTCGGAACGGTAGACAATGAAACTGTGAAATAAATCAACTGTGTGCCTGCCAGGTTACGTGCATTTCGTGTAGATTATTTCACGCGAATCATCAAATTTGTAACGCGTTTTGTGTCTGAATCCCAATAATTCTCAATTCGAGAGGAAGGGTTCAGTTCGTTGTCCCGGAGCTCGGAAATATGCTCAAGTTTCTCACACACAAACTCAAAACACATTCTCTGAATGAAGAACATCCGCATCAAAAGGTAAGTCGTCTAGATGTGCGTTGAATCGTTAATGAAATTTGTGTAAATTCACCTTCCTTGAAGGTCATAACCAGGGACCTACGCTAGCAGCTACACACAGGCAAGATGGCTGACGGTAGAAAGTAGAACAAAGGAATGTCGTATTTGGCAGCCGTTTACGTCCAAACTACTCATTTATCTCAACTTGTATCCAACTAGAAATGTCACTCACATCATACTCTTTTATTAGCTATCGCAGTTTTGTAGCTATGTGAACTTTTCTTGGATTATGAATTGATTTTTTGTGGCGATGTGTACACCGTTTGACCTGGGTCAAAAATGGCTGACTACTAAATTCTTTGGTATTTCTGATAAATTCCTATCATTTTTAGGTTGAAGAAGACGATCACGATTCAGGAACTGAATCAGACGACGAGCACGCCGACATTGACGATCCTGAAACCAGTGAGTACAGTGATTACTTGTCTGATAATGACACCTTATTTCCATTATGCTCCATTGTATCAGCTGTCTTGCAATATTTATTGAAACAATTATTGGCACAGCCTCTTATCACCTAATTGACTACATTTCCTTTGTGAGAAACCCCTGAAATTCTCTTAAACCGGCTTCTGACAACTTCACTTGCACTATCACTACGGTATTGATTATAGAATTTGTAACAGTCGAATCGCCCTACATTCATGAATGAATGGAGTCAATATTTTTGTTTGACAAATAGACAAATTATTCTTGTTTGTTCCTTGCATATTATCAAATCAGTGAGTAGGCTACTGAATTATCAGTTCACTATGTGTAGAATGACAAGAGTCAAGTGTTGGTTCTGCTATTTATAGTTGATTATGAAATTTTGTTTTATCTATGTTACAATAGCAATAGAACTGAGTTATAGGTACCGTACCTACTATAACTTCACTCTAATTGGAAAATTTTACTTTATTATCATTGATTATCAACTATCCGAATTCAAACTGTATATAGGTTAAGAAATAAATTTCGGGTCTCCTTTATAATCAATACAACAGTTTCATAGTCTGCATTTCCTAGTTAATAGGCCTACTGTACCATGTAATTTTTCTATTGATAAAAACCCAAACTAGCCTGCATGTAGCTTTCATTCGTTGTTAGGTTGGGTTTTTCTTTTGATTCAAAATTCAAACTAATAGGTGATCTAGCCTTACACAACTTACATTTGGGTTTGAATTTGAAGTCATACTAATTTGGAGAGGAACAGTTTTTAGCATGAGCTTGTTCATCCTTTCCTTGAGTAGGATAATCATTGTTCATGGTGGAATAAATAAATTAAATTATTTTGTGAGGTGTTTGAGGTCGACTTGAGTATTGTTAATCATCAATGTAGGTCTAATATTGTATATTGTAGACTGAGTACCGGTTGTACAAACACGCCGGTTAAATTTTAATCGTGATTAATTCTACGAGAACCAATCAGAGGTCTTATCAAAACGGCCTTCTCTGATTGGTTCTCGTGAAATTAATCGCGGTTAAAATCTAACCGGCTTTTGTGCAACCGGGCATAATAGCTATTGTTAATATTTAATATTTATTTATCATTTACAATCAACTTAAGGACAAAGAAACAAACTACAGTCCAAAACTTCTTTTCATCCCAATTTCATAAAATAAATTGTCCGAATAAAGGTTATGTGCGACTTTCCAATTCTTCACTAATTTCCATATTCATTTCTTATTTTTCATTAACTTTGATATCCAGCTTTGATTTCATTAAACGTAGCTTGAATGAATTTGAATCTCGCTCCTGCTGTTATATTCAAAAATAGATCTATAATCTTATTCTTAGTGTAATGGGTTATTGATGATACACAATCGACTTGATCAAGTTGCAAAAACTTGATGGCCCAATATTTGACATTTTTATTATGGTCTGTACAATAACAGTACATATAGTACATATAGTACATATAGTACAGTAATTGTTTCACCATTTACTAAAAAACATTACTTTCTGTTATCTTTCATTAAAAAAGATTGCTTCAGAATTTCAGATAAAAATATAGGCTAAGCTACCCACTAAAAAATATATCTCCTAAGGAGAAAAAATATAGTCTACAAATAATAATTCATAAATCTTGGTCCAACATTTCAATGACCCGGCATTTTTGCAACTTTCCTGCTCAATATAGATAATTATCCTTTCAACTAGGATATTCATCTAAATTATTAATTAATTTATCATCTTAATTTATAGGCTTATACGCAGAAAAATTCTATGGTAGCCTACTATACTAGAATGTAACTAGAACTTTTGTAGTAATGTTTTTAATCTAGTAAGTTACATACCTTAATTCTAAGATTTCATTCTAGAGTCTAGAATTCTATACTAGACTAGAATGGAACTTGAACTTTTGTAATACTTTTCAATTACTTGAGGGTTCAAGGATTCCATTCTAAAATCGAGAATGATTTTTTTAATGACAGTGTCAAACTTTGAAAAACTATAAATTCAGCACTACTCAACATTTGGAACACATCTGCTCTAGTTAGGTTATTATTACTGTCAACTAAGAACTCAGATTATTTCTTAAAAAACCTTTAAAGATTGTGTTTCATTTCTCATTCTCTTTTACTTGGCATTCATCCCCCTTGTAATGCAGGAGTGAAATTGTCATTCATAATATTGTAATAGACTGCACCATGCATAGGTTTGGAGTAATGCATCTTGTGTGATCATTATTTGGCTGAAATCCATCTTCAAAATAGAAATGAGGGGTTGTAGAGAAATTTACTTGGAAATCACTGTGTAATTTATAATTGAAAGTTTTTGCATCAAATTATTCTGTCTAGTGAACCTAAACCATTTTCTAGTGAGATTTATGGTGAATAGAATTGTGTATATACTTGATTTTTATAAAAATCAATCAATCATTAGTTATGAATTTTAGAAAGGTAAAATTACTATATTGAGATAAATATTATAAATTCAGCACTTGATCTACATTTTGGTTTCTTGTCCTTGTCTGTCATGAGACAAAGCAGATAACTCAATTATATTCTATCCCTGCACCGTTGCCAAATTGTTTTTATGTTATGAAGAAATTATAATTAACAAACAAAATACTGTATGATATCTCAAAATTAAGAAACTTCATTAGAAAGTCATGAAAAAATATATCTTGTTGCCGAATAAAATATATTTGAGATAGAGTTGATCATTATTGGCAAGAATCGATAATAATTATTGGATCTGATTTTCCGGCATAAGTTGAATCAATAGAAGTTTGAACCACAGAAGGCGGTGGGAGCGGAAAAGTGGCAACAATGAATCCTATCATTTCCGCGGACTTTATAACATGAATCACACTATAGAAACAAAAAAATATTCTACTGCCTTACATCTGGTAACCAAAAATAATAACCCGAATAGAAAAATTCAATATTATTTTGAACTCCAATAACAATCCAATCTTCACTTGAACCTTATTGAGTTATAATCATATAGTCTATTTACTTATCAGGAATGATCAAGTTTATAATTCTGACCATATTAACAGTATTAATATCAACTATGAAACAAATAAATCGATTTAAGTCAATCTAGAAATAAGTTTACACGGTATTATTCGTGAAATAGGAAGCTCTCTGGGAAAATCTATAACAAATGAACATTCCCATAAATAATACAAAGTACAACATCCCTACAAAAAAATATTGGAAAATAGATTAATTTGAAAGGGATAGTTCTTAGGGTAGGCACACACCAGTTAGTCAAGACAAGCCATGATCAGACTCGTTCAGTCACAATACTTCACATAGTTGCTTATGAAGACATGTCTAATTGCAATGACTAATCAGTGTGTATTGTCTCATAAGCAACTATGTGAAGTATTGTGTCTGATCATGTCTTGTCTTGCTTGACTTACTGGTGTGTACCTCGCATTAGTTTTTCCTGCTGACGATGCCCACATAAACCTATGACTTTTGCGTGCTAACTGATAAGATCATGTGTAATTCAGTATCCCATATATGCTGTGTATTCGGTACTCCTCCCATATATACTCCATATGCGGTCATGCTCGAAAGAGCTTGCATATGAGTAGCCTAATGTCACTTGTTGTTAAAAATGAATAGATACGAAAGGGATTAAACAATTAAATGCCAGACAGATAGGGAATCAAATCCCATAGCCATTGCAGCAGTCAGCAGTCTGAAATTGTTACTCTCTGGAATGCAACATGAAACTAGTATTGATAGAATTAGTTTCAGAATCACAATGTATAAAAGAGGCCTTGTAATAAATCTTGAATATTATGGCAAAAGTATAATTTACAGTATTTATTTATTCACATTTAACAATACACAAATTAAATACAAAAATCTTGTGTGGCGCACTCACACAACTTTCCTTGCCGTTATGAAAATTGATCACCTGACGCTAGTGTTCACGCGCATCTCACGTCTACTATTCACAGATCACAGCCAGCTGGTGACAGGACACGCTGGAGATGCACGAGGTGTGCTATCTTTTAATAGTGGTTCGATAGAATCAAATGTTTCCAACAGTTTGCGATTGGATAATCACATTTTCTCGAATTTCGAGCTTATTTTCAATTTTAGGTGAAAATGTTACTGAACATTAATTGTAGAGATTTTCATGCTCAATATTTTCCACATGAAATTTTTTATTTAAATTGTATCTGAGGCCTGATAATTGGGAATCTAAAATCAAACTTTGCATAGATGGGGCAGAGCTCCTGAAATTTTTACAGATATGGGACTCGTGGCAGTTGATTGAGCTTATCAATTTCTAGGTATGAATTTGATCAAAATCGTTGGAGCCGTTTTCGAGAAAATCGCGAAAAACCCTGTTTTTGACAACATTTTTGCCATTTTAGCCGCCATCTTGAATTGCATTCGATCGAAATAGTTCGTGTCGGATCCTTATAGTATAAGGGACCATACGTTCCAAATTTCATGTCATTCCGTTTATTTGGAGATGAGATATCGTGTACACAGACGCACATCACTCATACACACACACACACACACACACACACACACACACACACACACACACACACACACACAAAATCGTTTTATGGACTCAGGGGACCTCGAAACGTATAGAAATTTACAAATTGGCGTACCTTAATTTTTTTCGGAAAGCAATACTTTCCTTACTATGGTAATAGGGCAAGGAAAGTAAAAAATGAATGCCAATTCAATACAAAATGAATGTATTGAATCTGTATGCCAAGGAAATAATATTATGTAGTACTATGTACACTAATGCACATTAATTTCTATCTTTTTGTTCAGACTTGGCTGTTGTCACACTGGAATCCCTCAAGTATTTTCGCTCCCTATTCTGTAAAAAGTATTTTCTCCGATGATGCTAGTTATTAAGATGACGCATTTGTGCTGCATCTGGAAAAGGTTTAAGGTTGTTATGGGATGGGTGGGGGTTTTGTAAGGGGGGAGGGTACCATGCAGTGGCGCAGTCTGTGCCCTGCCTTGCCAACTAAATTTTGGCCCTTCTCTTGAGCAAGTAATGAGTAGGAATTACAGTACTTTGAAACAAAGACTACGCGGCAGTTATGCGGTTGGTTATTACTGTCGTCCAAGATTTATCACGGTCTTGGACTTTGCATGCCCGCGTATTGAAATAAACGCGCTTAATATTGTTCATTATATGAAGGATGTGCCGTACAGTACTACGACCGCTCTATTGTACTTTCTAAGAGCTAGCATCAAACGAAGAAGATTTGTCTTGATTCCCAAGTTATTAAATGTGAAATTGTCTCAATCTTTGTTTATATGTCGTATTTCTTAGTCAAAACTGGACGCATTCCAAACGCTCATATGACGGTATAGCTCGAAAATGTTCCACTTCCTTTGTTATTTCCTAAATTTTTCTTGTTGAATAAATTTTCTTGCCAATAAATTTTTGTCTTTGAATCACAGTCGAAACAAATTCACTTGACTGTAATGATATACAAACTCCTTTGTAGTATAAATATTGGTAAATTTATCACTCTTGTTTTTAATCTCGAAATACTACTACCGCAGCACTGAACTATGTATCGTGTATTTGTTTGTTGACTAGTATTATTACTCTGAAGAAGTGTTTTTCATAGATGCACTCCCATTCAAGTTATTTAGGAGCATGTAACCTATTGAGTATCAAAGTAACATATTGTATAAATACAATCAATAATATTATTGTAGCCTTCTAATGTTTATGTAATTAGAGAATCAGACTATCACCCATTCTCACTCTCATCTGATCTTCATTTTTCTTAAACTTACATGGATGAATCTGAATTCAGTCTGAGTTCTGTTTTCAAGATAACCCAACATTCATATGGCGTATCATTTTAAAATCCACCAAAAACTCTTCAGCTTGGAAGTATTTGTATTGCCGTGCTCCTTCCATGGTTTTTGAAGTCCATGAAATTCATGCTGTACCATGTTCATGTGTGCAATGTACATTAACACTGACGTGAGACCTCTATCACTCCTAGAAACTTGACACCTCTCAAAAGAAATATTCAAAGCAGTACTCTGCTTTCAACGTCTACTCAGAGACACAAAATAACTGTTTACTCTCCTACTCCAAATATTGTATATTTATGATGAAGATTTTTAGTGGGCTGACAGGAATCTCCAGTGAAGAGGCTCCTAATTTAAAATTTCAACATTTCATTGTACATTTTACATTTTTAACAGTACTACTAGAATGGTTTCAATTCCAATAAAGTTTATTGAAATAGAAGAATTCCATGAATGAGAAAAAGTAGCTGCTGATTATCTGAGAGATCCATATCTGAGAAATTTTTAAAACAGCACATGTCTAGTCGAATGTCCTCGAATATGCATAACATCTAATCTAACAATGGTAAATATACAACTATGAATAGCAAACCTAGCATATTATACTGGAATGCAAAATGTATTCTGAATCGGTAATATTTGATAGCAGATCATTTACTCGATGACTCTCTCTCACTGATAAGCACGCGTTCTGATAGATAATGACGTTAAATGCATGCCATATTACCTTATCTGAGATAAGTGAATGCTATTCGATATTGAACTCGCTGTAATAGCGCATTGCTTTGGCAATACGACCAGAGCTCTATGCTGATTTTCTGCTCTGATAGAAGTGAAACTGATAGATCAGTACTATACGTTTCAATGTCTCAACCTTTCAATGTCTCTCTCTATACATTTCAACCTGAAGCTCACGGCTGAGTGCGTCTCTCGCTCCATCTTCGTCTTTGTGACATAAGTCCACTTGTGCTCAATCCTTCGCGCTTTGTTGCATGTGTGCACTTGAAACAGCTCAACTTAACCAACCTCGACTGATGATACATGCTTTCCAAATGCAATGGCAGTTGAAGCATAGTCTTGCACGTCAATATTGATGTCTATTAGGGTGAAAACCTCTAAAATAGATGTCTCTATGACATTGCTCGCATTCCATCTGCTTGTGAGACCACTCAAGAATATTAGGAAAATCTTTTATCATTTTGAAAAAACCTTTTATTGCTCATTCTCATATTTTTATTCTGCTTTGACAAATTTTGTTTCAATTGCAATCATTATTGTTTTACACAGCTTTGATTGGCCGAATCCTTGATTTGCTAGGAAAATTTATATTATTATATTATGAAGGAGTTCATCCTACAGCTCTAGCCGTTTCTCGCATTCCATCTGCCATTTATTTCGATTAATCCAGCCCCCTCGACAAGATTCCTATTCATCATACCAGTGTATATATTTATTTATTTATCTATCACATTGTGTACAAATACTTAACATGAAGAAAGGCAGAACAGGATCATGCCCAAAACTGTCCCATTTCCAATTTATACTATACTGTCCATATCAACATGTTGGTTATGTCACTTACACTTTTCAAAATACAATTTACGCTCTTCAATATTCAGATAAACGGTAAATTTTGAATCAAATAGGTACTATTAGCGTCTAAAATCAAAATATCTACCTGCTTATTCTAAAATAATATAACTTAGCTTAACTATAATACAATAAAGCCCTACTAAGAGTAAGCATCTTTGTCCGGACTTCAATAATTCACATTTTGGTCTTGGAGATTTTGTTAAAAAAGTATAGTTGGCTTGAAGATACATACAGTATTTTACTTTTTAACCAGTTCCACAGCGTTGAGTTCCCTTTTCTTTTGATTTCAGCCATTTCCATCTACTAGCTTTTAGACTGAAGTTGATAAGCCTCAGGACACTACTGTCACATTGCCTTCGAGAAATAAGTAATGTAAGAGAAATAAGTTAGTGAAATAAGTAATATAAAGAGTGCCCAATAGAGAATGTATACCATTTTTGTGAGATAATTTGAATATTATTATTGAAATACCCGTAATACTAACTCTTTATTACGCTATTTCAAATATAAAATTGCTGATAATCGACACCCTTTGTTGGATATTAGCTGTAAACCGACCTACAAGGTCACTTGAGTTCACCTTTGGCGCAGACAGTCTGCCTCTGCACATTAATTTTTGAAAAGTCGATCGCTCCAATGTTTTCCACGAATGTAACGGAGAAAGTGAGCCATTGAATAATTGAGACTTTTCTTGTCGGCTAGAATTATGGCTGAAAGTGTATCCGGGTCTTTTCCGAGAAAATGTGCTGGGAGACACGATAGACGACAATTTTGCAGGTGCTAGTAATGGCAATTTTCGGTCTGCTGTCTGGTTTCAAATAGATCGAATAAATAAATTAACAGCGAGTATTGTGGGTCGTATAATTACTGCTGTCTTGGAATTGGCAGCGTTTTACGTAGTAGCAGAAGATAGAGATGGCTATTTTTCATTTTCAAATGGCCACTGCCCACACTAACACAACTGCGTGTAGATAACAGAGATTGGTCGAGCCGACGGCTACTATTAGCCCAGTTTGCTTCGTTTTTATTTGTATTTTTTATAAATCTTAGACGCGTCATCAGTAATTGTGCGTCTGCTAGGCCTAGTAAACACTGGTCTTGTCCTGTCTGGTCTGGACCTCCTCCCCAGACAGTCGCTTTTAGAAATCTGCTTTCATCAACTTTCCTTGCAGAATTAATATGAATGGAATTGACTTATCCAGTCCAATCAACCACTTTATTCTTCTAGATAATTTCTACTGTACGTTCAACTGTCATTGATGTTGATCATACAGTAGTTTCCTTTCAGTTGAAAAAACTTTATGAACGTGATGTAATCAGAGCAATGCTTTCAAAGTTCCACTTCACATTATTACAAAGTTATGATATTCCGTCCTGTTGAGTCTGAAATCTATGATCCGATGAATTGATGCTTACTATTCTGTGAAGTTATCTGCTGAGCTGCCTATGATTTTCTCTCTACTATCATAAATCAATTAGGAATAATTCTTTCTATATCCTTCTATACTTGTGCTGGTGATATTTTAATGAGATTTTTCACTATTTAGTACATTTTAATAAGTTTATTGTGGTTAACTTTATCAGTACTGTACTTTCAAATGTTTCAATCAACGTTTTTTAAGGACTTGGCCACAAAGAGTGTGATCAGAGCAGGTTTTGTATATCCTTCTAATGAATTTATTCTTACTTTTCTGCATAGGCTCCAATTTTGAAAATTGCACTAATGAGTTTGAACCATGATAAATGCATTGATGAGTCTGAACCATGATATGCATTGATGAGTCTGAACCATGATATGCATTAATAAAATTTAAAAAGGGTACTGGAAAATGTTTATTCCATTTTTCTTCTAATGAATTCTGATTCGATCTCTGTGTGACCAGGCCGTAATGGACAATTTTTCACTCTGTCTAGAAAAAAGAAAATTACCACCCGAACTATTCGAATCCGCTCACAAATCGATTCAGTTTTTCACTTTTAAAACTTGAAACCTTCGACTCGATATCTTTTGTAGGATAGTATTGACAATAGTAAACTTTTCGTATTGCTGTTGAATTTTGCATCGCAATAAAACGTTAATGGCAGATGGCGATGGTATAATGTAACTGGGAATTGCTGCAGCAGAATCCGTCTGGGACTGTGACTGTGACCCCTTGCATATTGAATGGGCTGCGATAAATTTACCACCAGCGATTTACAACCAACTTGTTATACTTTCAGGATGCAGAACGGTAATTTATTATTAAAAGTGAAGAACAGCACGAACAACACGTACACACCAGACACCAGACACTGCTGCTCAACCCTTACCTCTATATATTCCCGGTATATAGCTCAAGTTCTATGAAGTTGTCTCGCTATGTTCCTCTACGATGAAGTTTGTATCTTAATTGATTTCGCGCTGGGACGGTGCAAACTGGAATTCTCTTGCTCTCTTGCTCCCTTCCTCCCATCACTCATCCTCCGCCCCATCCTCATCACACTCTCGCTGTATGCACGTCATATCGCAGACAGCCGTCCAAGATTTCCACTCCTTTTTATTTGCATTTTTAATTCGCGAAACTCTGCTCTTGATCTTCTACGATCTCTTCCGGTTGTTTCCATGATGTGCTTAAGAGAAGAAGTATGTAATCTTCGAAGTTTACTTCGTAAAATATGTGTTCCCATATGACACCACATCACCTTCTCCATATTCTTGCATTCACAAGATCGTGAAAACAGCTGCCTCTCCCTTTTAAATTGTTATTTTTCTTATTCATCTCGAATTCCACTGTGGCTTTTATTTTTTAAACTCATTCGTTTAGTGAAAAGTCTTCGCTGAACAGAAATTTTATGAGGTGACTTTGTCTTGCATTCGGAAGATCGTGAAAACAGCTGCCTCTCCCTTTTAAATTGTTATTGTGTTTGTTTCTCTCTAATTCCACTGTGGCTTTTATTGGTGAAACTCTTCCCATTAGTTGAAAGTCTTCGTTGAACGGAAATTTTATCAGAGGTGACTTTGAAAGAGGCTCAAAATATTTAAAGATTTCTTGAGGGTGTATAAACACCGTATTTTAAGATGAGTTAAGCTGCGTTTACTCCAAAGTTATTAACAACATGTTAATAACTCAATCCTTATAGATTCTATTAGAATGAACGGAGCTTGACAAACACATATGTTCATCATGTGCATGATAAGTTATGTTTAATCTAATAGAATCTATAAGGATTAAGTTAATAACATTTTGTTAATGACTTTGGTGTAAACGCAGCTTTACTCTCAATTCAATGTGCCGGAAAAAACTTAATCTAAACATAGTGAGACTGTGAATAATTTTGAATTCCTATTACCTTCGATGGTAATGTGTAATACATGAGTTATTTAACTTAGTTCTAGTGTAATTTTCTAAATATTTCATAAGAAATTCCAAGGGAAAGCAATCTACATTTTCTCAGTTGAAGGATTTAGGTGAAGGTATTAGAATTTTGATAAATTTCGAAATTAATTGCAATGTAAGGATAACATTTCTATCCAATATCAATGAATCCTCAGCAAATCAGCTATTTCCATGTCTGTTTTTAATAATATAATTTAACTTTGTTGTGGTTCAGACACTGTGTTTGAAAATACACTTTTCTTGGAGTATTGAGGAATGCATTTCACTCCTGAAGAGTGCATTCCTCAATACTCCAAGAAAAGTAAGTGTTTTTTTTTTCAAATATTTAGTAGTAGTGTCTGAACTACAACAAAGTTAATATATATAGTGTTTCGTCATGGAAAGCAACATCAATAATATAATTTACCTTGAACCTGCAAATGTAACTAGTTATGGAAAATATCTAATTCTGATCTTCCCAAGTTTCATTATTTACATTCACTTAGCTGCGGTAATTGAATAAGTGAAAAGTGAATTCATGTTTCAAGTTGTGTATTCATCTTGAATTTCATAGCTCCTTCTGAACTACTCCAATTAAACTACTTGAAACTTCTCTAGAAACAATTTTGATAAAAATGATGGTGCCAGTGATGTTATGATACAGAATGAACATTCTGATGCATATTGTTAGCACTGTACAAACACATTTTATAATTGAAAATAAACTCACCATTCGTTCAGCTAGCACACATTTCTGCTTGCCAAGCGCCAAATGGATGGGGGATTTTCGAGCTCTAGTATTTCAAATTGGATGTTCGTGATTTGAGATTTTCAGTTTTCTTTTTAAAAACTTTGTTGATCAAACAAACGTACTGAAAGGGTTGTTGTTTTAATACTATCAATTTTTGTTCTTGCCTTCGAGGTTTTCTCAGTAGTTGATTACTCAGCTTCTAATAAAAAAATCGATTATTTGAGCATTGAGTTGTCGAAAACCAGGGTTTGTTTGTTTTGATGAAGATTGTGTTGGTGTACTACGATTGCTCTCCACATTACTATGTAGTATACTAATTTACTATATGGTGTACTACGTTAGTACACATCCATCCATAAGCAGTCAACAGTGCAATGATAGTACATGTCATTTTAATTTACTAGAATCTAGATAGCAATGGAAATTGTATTGATAACGAGCACTGGAGGCGCATTTCGCTCTGCATGACGGGTATTATCCATAATTGATAAAAAAATATTGTAATATTAATATTACTAGGAATGTTATTGCTGCCGTTCTTTATTTGCTAATCATTGCAAGTACATTGTAGATCTACGAAAGCACCTAAGAGACATTATACAAGTGAAAACCATTTACTTGAAAAGTATGAGAATTCCAACTGTAAATCTCTTGCTCAAATTTATTATCCAATGTGAGATACTCCACTTAATTCTACTACGTTGTCATTTGAATTATAGTTGAAAAAAAATGAGGGCCAAACGTTGACCAAATAAGCGCTAGGCCTATTGGTTAATAATGGCAAAATGATGATAGAGATAGAGAACCTCAGCTTCAGGTGGTCTCCGAACCACTGGGAAGTGATTACTAAATTCACTACTGAGAACAGAGCTGGACAAAATTACTTTCCACTGTTATGAATACATAATGAAAACTATACTTAAAACTATACATAATAAAAAATTGAAAATCCACTTTTATGAAACATAATATCCACTTATAATTAAAAATAATAATAATTAATAATTATTATCAATAATTATAATTAATAGTTATTAATAAAATGATAATTTATCTACTTATAATTAAAAATAATCGGGTGATTGGGCATGAAGGGTTGAGGGTTTAGTTCCAAACTAAAATAGGTTCATTCATTTCAATTGGATATCTATAATATTCCTATCTTCTGCTTGTGTTCGGCATTTTCCACATGCCAACTAAATTATTCATTACTGATAAAAGAGTCACAGGATCATATCTTCGTAGGATATCGTGTTGAACTTTGTGTCTTCATAATAAAAGTCTTTGCTCTTGGGACGTTCCAATAAAGGTAGAAGATTAGAACATAATAATGAAACCATTCCTACACAGTCATGTTAAATTCTCTATATTTCTCATAAATCACAAAACCGTAAATGTCCAATGCAATTATTGCTTCTCGTTGATTCTGTTGATTCAGATTTACTGAGTTCATTAAATTGGTGACTTGCACCCCAATTGCAGAATGATCTTTACACTATTTTCAAAGTTGCAATAAGTGAATTTTAGTGAAATGACCGGCTATAACATATACTCATGTATTAATATTCTGAACTATATCCATAAATTACTGGTAGATTATCTTATCGTGCAGTTAATAATGATAAAACCCACACAAAGTTGTGGCACTTGGATAATCGTCGAATGGTGGAAGGTTTGCTGGTGAGTGGGGGGGGATAGGTTGAGTGCAACTTTGAAATGAGTCAGCTTCTTATAAATATTATTTTAGCTGAGGCTTTATGGATCACGTGATGTGTAGGCCTATGCCGGCAGTTTTCATCACGCACAGGACGTAGGACCCTATTTAACGTGTGGCCAATACATTCTTCGCTATTCTGTTGAACTTTTATGGACCATAAAAATTTGAAAAATGTGAATTGATATCTGTTGATTGCCTCTCCTTCCAGAATGCTCATAAATGTGATGTTTCCAATAATATAATTCATTAGTTCATTACAATAGATCTACTATCTATCTTATCAGTAATAAGATAGGGAAATTAATAATCTTGCAAGACCTGGCTACATTGTCATTTGTTATAAAGTATCAATAAAGAAATGAAAACATATTCACTGTATTCTATCATATTGTTCATTTCGGCGGGTTTCTATCCACCGGTAATTGATTTTGAAGCTCATTATCTGCCTGCATTTGCAGGTATTGCTTCAAGCAGAAAACTTCCAACGGGAAAACTCTGCTTTTGTATTCCCTGATAATAATTATGCTCTTATCTGTAGAGTGCCGTAGTCGAGTGACTAATAGGTACCATAGACATAAGAATACTTTTAATCTCTGTTATATATAATTATCTGAATATTGAAATAAGTCTGTAATATTTGAGTAAAAGTAATATTTAATCTCTGCTGATACACTTTATTTATTTTATAATATATATATATATATATATTGAAATATTAAGTTTGTTTTTGGTCCTGCAAAATTATTTCTTTAATATAAGAATATTTTCTATGTTAGTGATGATATGAAACATTTCTTCAATTTTTGTTTTTGAAGCATCTAAATTTGTAAATTCATGTGAAAATAATTGAGGACTGAAAATGTTTTGTGAAGTGAACAACTACAAGACTTAACCTATTTCGGACTATGTGTAACCTTATCTAAATTTGGGAGAGCAATAGCACAACGTTACCTTATTTTTTTCTCTCCCTATCATTTTGATGATGTACTTATTGTATGAATCAATAAAGAATAATAATAATAGTATCCTTCTATATTTTAAATTTGTGTATATTTATTATTTCCTTTACGATAAAATTAATTTGAATATAAAATAAAAAAAATAATTTTAGAGAAAAATCGATGTTGCCAGCACTATTAATCCATTAGCCTCAACTGGATTAAATATGAAAATCCTCTATCATCTATCATGATCTCAGACCTTCAAAATACTGTATTTCTTTCAAGCTCTCAGACCTCTTTAAACCCCTCTCAACGTTGTCTGTGTTTGTTTAAGCTAGAGTGCATCAGTTTCTGATGCAATATGCAGATGCATGATGCTTCTCGTGAGGCTTGCATCAAGTGTGTCGGATGTCAGATCATCAAGTATGTCGGATCATCTAGTGTTTCGGATGTCGGATCAAAGAACGTAGTAGTAAACTTGGCAATGAGATTACGTGAATGTGGCAAACTAGATGAGTGTGTGGATCACACTAGATGAGTGTGTGGATCACACTAGATGAGTGTGTGGATCACACTAGATGAGTGTGTGGATCGGTCGGTCGTCGTCAGAAATTAACTTCGAATGAATATTAAACCGGCGCTGTTGGCCCTGCGCGTGTGAAAGTTTATAGTGATGATTACTTGGAGAGGCATCTCGTCGTCAATGCATTGCACCTGGTTTACTCTGCTCGGTTTCAATTTAACGTTGCTTAATGAATAGTTCAGTGAATAATATTATGCAGTTTCATATCTCTCTCACAGCTTATTGCCGGTCTCGCTAACTAGCTGGCAATTAATTGATTAATATTTTCACATCTCCTTTATAGAATGATGTCAGTAATGTAGGAATTAGGGAGCTATTTGATTGAATCATATATTGACTGTATCCTCAACATATTCTAGATGTGTTTTCAAATTTTTATAAAGTATGAAGAATAGAATACCGTAATCAATCAATGCATTTTAAAGAAAAAAGTGAAAATTGAAAATCTTGATAATACTTTTTTCTTATTAGTTAGAACCGATTATTAATAATTGGTACAGTAGTATCTATGTCGAAATGTCGAAGTGAGTTCCATACTAATAGAGCACCTAATGCTCAAAATAGTGTACAATATCGAAGATTGAAATGAAGTTGTTTGATATTGACAGGAAATTGAATAATAAATTTAATGGATATTCTATACGAGAGAAATGTTCAGCAAGCACTTTGAATCATATATGACAGGTTAATCGTATATGTGAGGTTATTAGAAAATGAAATTTTGTTGCATGAATTCAAATTTTTACCCTATTTCAGATAAATATTAAATCAATGAAAGTTTGAGGTAGCCTAGTCAAATTTAAGATTGTTTTATCACATGAGGTCGAGAAATTCAATCATTGCCATAGAATAGAGATTCAGTATTTTGTTTTCTCTATGGTCTCACTACTAAATTCATTAACGAGTCAATTCGGTGAATTTTGCTCACTTAAATACTTCTCTCTGCTGATACCTAAGTACCATAGCTTTTCAGTACTTTTCCCTCCCTCTTGACCGACTATGCACTGTAGTTGCATTATTCATGCACTGCCACCTCTAATATGTAGCAGTAAAGGTAAAACCGTGAGGAAGAAAAATTCGGTTGTAGCATTTTTGCTTTAAATTTGTACGCTTTTTAATTATTGAACAATAGAATAAACTTCTCAAATTCAATTCCCGTGAGTATTGCTCTACCTTGTTCATTTTTCATCAGTTTAACAACTGAAAAATTGATATGTGTTCGTTGATGCAGCTAATCTCGTGTCTGACTCTTTTGAAAATCATTAAAAAATCAAGCTTAGCTCCCATTTTTATAGCTGCTCTGCGGTTGCTCCTATGTAGTATGGTGGGTTATTTTAGTGTGGCACCTCCAATATTCAAATGATCAAGCTATAAATCTAGAGTATCATAAATCTATTTCAATACTGTGGTTCTGGCAACAGTGATTATGATTCTTTATGGCAACTACTTTTTTCCTTTCTTTGACTTTCTTGTTCTTGATATTGTACACGCTTAACCTGGCATTAGGCCTACTTATTAGGTATCATGATCTCATTTCTTGCCCTTGAACACAGAAATTTAGTCATCATTTGCTGTAGAAAAGCTGTCTATTTCATTTTCTTGATTGAGGGCATAATTGATAGCGGAACACTCAAGATATCATTCACCTGTGTTATGAAAACAGTAAAGGATGTTCATTATCAAGCTTGATCACTGACTTTTCATCACGAAATAGCCATTTGTTTCTAAATGTGTTTCCTTCTATTTCCAAATCACCCTTCTTTGGCGGAGGCATCAATTGTAGATGTTTTCTTGTAGTTTATTCATGGCCACTGTTTACTGAATCCATTGATAGAATGACGGAAACATTTCTTGTCACGGCCTAATCGCAATCTATTTTTTTTCTCTCCCGAAATAATGTAATACATACTATATGCGCTGCCAGCTGCGTCCATTAATGGCCGGCTAACACGCCATACAGAAGGCAGTGCCGGGTACCTTACTCCTCTCTCACATTCTATCTCGCTCTCTTTTTCCACCCATTCGCCACCTGCCAGCAACGAATGGCGTATAATAAATGCGCTCCCCCTCCCCCTTCTTTCCCATAAATTCTCACTTTCCGGGTAACATTATTCAAATAATTCTGTTTGCACTTGAATTAGAAGGTAGTGGGGTGTCGGGGTCAACTGCAACGACTAGTCCAATTGATTGAATGACTGTGATAAGTGCAATTGCAGTACACAGCACACAACAAAGGCAAAGCAACACGTATCTGACTAAATACTGTCGGCACGGAGCTCTATCGATCTACCCTCAAATGGTTGTTGCCACTTCACAGGAAATGGCATGGCATTTTATAATTGATTATTGCATTTCTTTGTGCAACTGGAGGGTCAAGTGCAATAATATCCTTTTTAGAACTCCAGTATTCTATGACTAATGAAAAATAGATTGTCAATTAATGGAACAAATGGTATATTGAGAAACTGGAGTATCAATCATCTCTCATATCATAAAGAATCGGAAAATTGCATGCATTCGTTTTTCTAATTATTGTTTATTGCATTTCTTTGTGAGTCTGAGAGTCCAGTTGCATTAATACTCTTTTTAGTACTGTACTCAAATTTAATTCTTCTGAATTAAACTTTGATTGATATTCAATCAAAATAACAATTGTTATTTTGAGAAACTCGAGTTTCGGTGATCAAGTTTCATCTCTCGTAAACTAATCTTATGTATCATGTTCCCATTATAATCTTATAATCTATTCTCTCATATTATAATCTCTTATATCAGTTATATTATATTATAATTATCTACGATAAATAAATATCAAACTAATCTTAAAATTGAACTTATTCATAGCTTTGGCGTTCATTCATCATAATCAATATCATTCACAATAAAATAAGATACATAGGTTAATCAAGCATAGATTGTCAATAATTTAACAAATTATTTTTTGAAAAACTTTATTTTCGATGATCAAGTTATCATCTCTAATCTCATGGAGAAACATCATTTGTGGTAGTCATCATAATCTTATCATTAACAATAAATTAAGTGGATAATAAATTCTATTGAAATTTATACAAACATAGAATAAAGCAGATTCATATCTCAAAAGTAGAGAAACTACTAGGAATCTATGTTGATACTTTCTCTGAGTTGGTATAGTTTAGCATTCAGTTAAATTATCAATTATCTTTGTTCTGAATATAATAGAATAGTAGTCGAATAGCTGTTGGAATAAGGTGGCAGTACTTGTAAGTTTTTCATCGTCCTATATTACTTGGATTATTACTTATTATTAATATATTACTTACATCGCGCTATATTACTTATGTTGTAGAAGTTAATCCCGATTTAGTTGTTTCATAGTAATCATTCCAGATTATACATTATTACTTTCATTGGAATGTTGAATGATTGACAAATTGGCTCTTCTTGCTCTGATAATAAAAGTGTAATAATATGAAGATAATTATAATGCGATGATATGAAATAAATTTATGATAATGAGGAAATGAGCAAAATTTGCATCTCATATTTATTTTTGGACGAAAGTTGACCTTGAACTTCTTACAGAACAAACATAACCTATTTTTTGGACAATGTAATCAAAATTTGGGAATGGAATAGTTTTGGGCCAAGCCTGTAGTTCCTTCCCAATCATATTTATATGATTTGTTATTGTATCCACGTATAAATAAATAAATAAATGAATAAAATATATATTGTCATTCGTAATACTGTACATAAATTATTATGATTGTCAATGTTGTAGTAGAACTGTGAATCTTGATTAGGTTTTTCCAAAATGGATGTAATTAATTTGAGCTTAGTTGTATGATAGTGGGAATCTTGCAAACAAGTTTCATTCGTAGTATAATCATACAGAATAATGAGATCGCTTGGAAAACTATGTTAATCTTCTATGTTTCCTAGGACTTTGGTTTTAAAATTTAGCTTAAAAACTCGACTACAGACATAATTATCATTCTGAATTTTTAATAAGCGCTTTAAACGTTTTAAAATTTATTGACTGGATTATAATCAATCGTAGGCTGCGTATTATCAGTCAACCATCCATTAGATGTGTGGTTGAAACTGAATTTAAATTGTTCGCTTGATCGTAAATGCTGTAATTTTGAATTATGCTTTCTTGATGCGGACTGCGGACAGCTCTCTGAATTATTCAAGAAATGCAAAATAGTTATGAGACCACTCTGGCTGTATTATCTCTGAATTATCAGTTGATACTGTATGCTAGGCATGAGCTTAATTTCCTGCTCTCAGGCATTTACTAAATAATTTCACATTGTTATTAATATTGTTTGTCACAACATTCACGTCAAAATATTCAACTGTGGAGGCTTTCTGCCTATTCCATAATTCAAATGTGAGTCTATCCAATGTGATTGGTGGGCTCTTTTAATTTTATCAATAATAGATCACATCACTCAGCCATTCTATCGTGGTCCTGAGTTTCCCATAAAATAATTTCAACCCATTGTACCGTAACTTCCCATGAAATTATTCCAACTCATTGATTTCAATAATGAAACTGATATCAACATCTTCCCACACTCCTGGATGACACTACATCACTCAAATGAGCTTGAAAGTTATAAAATTTGAATACTTTGATTTCATTGAAAAAAAATAATACGAATTGCTTATTTCTTGCACATAGTAAATGACAGTTATCTGATGAGAGTGAGCAATGGAATTTTATATTGATTGAAAATTCCCTTCAAGCTACAAGATTATTTCAAGAAATGAAATTTCTCCTTATGACAAATAGGAATTATTTGTTGACTGTCCATACTACTTTGTACTTACTACTACTATTTACCCTTTACTACATCTTTTACTGATTCTTTCATGAATGGAAAACTTGTTTACGACTTAATTACTGTATTCATGTTATAAATTTTGAAAGCCATATCTCATGCTTTGCACTCTTTTGTTTACAGGTAAGTTGTTGGAAAGTTTACCTAGCCGACCGTAGATGTACTTACAATTTGGAAGTCTATAGTCTGGTGGAATTAAAGGTAGATGATTCAATACTAAAAATTAATATCATTATCCAGGATTGGTTTATTAAAGTATTGATGATTCAATACTAGAAATTAATATTATTATCCGGGATTGTTTATCTCTCTTTTGAACACTCATAGAAGATTTGCTAACTTATCACTTACTACAACTGTACATCAATTTTTTTTATTGACTTCTGAGAGTTGGAACTGTGTGCTCGAACTTCGAATTTTCACTTTGCTCTTCATTTCATCTTAAAAATATTCATTGAATGATGGAATAAACACAAAATATCAGTTCTCATACAAATAAATTTCAGTTTTGATAGTTTGATAGATTTGGTTTTTGAGGGAAAATTATAAACTTGTTGACGGCTGAGAGGAAGTTATTTTTAATTAGATTTGATTCCATTACAATAATTTAAAAATGATTTTTGTGTGTTTTGAATTGTGAAATGAAGTGTGTAATTGAAAAATGTTGATAACCAAGCTACATTTGGACAGTTGTATAGATTAGAATTGGAACCGTTTTGGGCGTAAGCTCGTGGTACTCTTCTGAAAATAAATAAAATAAATGAATAAAATATTGCTTATTGAGAGTTCATTACGGACGAGAAACGAAGTCGATTGTTTAGTCTACTTTGTAGCAATGACCGACAGTATCGATCACAAGCTGTCATAGATGCAGCCGAATTGGTGAATTTTTCAATAAATAAAAATGAGGAAGCTCTCAATTTGAAGTGGTCGAGATGTGCACTTCGTCACGCAACGCTTGTCGATACGCTGTTTAATTTCAGCTGTTGTAAAAAGCGAACGCGATATTTTCGATAATAGTGCCCTTGATGGCATGCTTTGTCCGAAAAGTCTGGTTTAATAAACTTAACTGTCGACCTATAATTAAGCTCCAATTATTCAAATGCGGAGCAGTTTTCGTTGGTTGGTTAGCTCGTGGTTGTATTGAGTGAGATCGGTGGTAGATGAGTGGGGGGGGGGTAACATCAAAAGTTCATGCCGCATCTGAAATTACAACAAAAAACGGACTACAGTCCCGAAAGTCAGGAGAATTTGGCAATGATAGGGGGAAATAAGCCGGCTGAACAGTACGCCCGAAAGTTCTAGGCAAAACAGCGAATAACTGCTGCATTCATATGTTCGGTTAGTGGTGGGAGGGTGAGGGTCGAGCGGAAATGCAAACTCAAGAGAGAGAAAGTAAGAGTGATAAGTGAGAGAGTGTGGTTGAGTGAGCTGCTTCCACAGACAATATTCGATCCTCTCTTGGCGTCGGATCCATCTTCTCTTCTACCTAAAGTCCTGAACTGTAGTTTCCTCAATCCTCTCTCCTACCTATACTTAATTTTCATCCCTCGACCCTCACCAACTAACCTTTATTCTTTATTGATGCATACAATAAGTACATCATCAAAATGATAGGGAGAGAAAATATGGTAACCATGTGCCTCCTTATTCCTCTCCCAAACCTACTCTCTTACCTCGTGGCAATATTTAATTCTTTCTGTCTCACTTCACACTTCAAGCATTAATCTGTGACTTTTCAATAAATGCATCACCCCTCACTCCTGTTGGACCAATAGAACTTTCACCAAATCCAACAACCGCGAGGCTTGAACAATATGGCAACGACTGAAAGGTTATTTTGTGCGCGGGCCCACTCAATAACAAAGGATGAACCGGCACATCCTGAATGAAGAGGTGTCTGGCAGATCAGCTAGTAATAAACTGCAAACAGTGAGCGAATAATCTTGGAATTTCACCGGCTGTAGTGTTTTCAGCCATCAAAATAGGATTCAAGCTGTGAACTCAAGTTTGTAATGGTCTTATTATGTAACTGGTAACTTTCAGTCACTGAATCCAACCAGTGGTTACATAGTAAATATTTATAAGGTTTGGGATTTTTCCAATGATAGTTCACCATAATAGTTTACCATAGACATAAACTACCATAGCGAGTTTTCAAAAGGATACTAGAGCGAATAATGCTGGAACTACGGGCTGTAGTGTTCACTTTCAGCCATCAAAATAGGATTCAAGCTGTAGCTAAAGTTTAAAATCTGGTATTTAAGTTTGTAATGATATTTTTGTGTAACTGGTAACTTTCAGCCTCTAAATCCAACCAATGATTTCATAGAAAATATTTATAATGTTTGCGGTTTTTGGAAATTTTGCATTTCAAGGATAATATAAAAGAAAAAAGGAGCCTCCTCCATAAGCCAATATTAGAGTAAAAATCAGACTATAGAATTATTCATCATACTTGTCAGCTGACAAGTGATCACACAGATGTGTGGAGAAGTCAGTCTATTGATGTATTTCCATAAGGTCTATAGTTTCAATCAGGTACTTGTGGATGAGAATACTGCGTGAGGTCTACTGTTCACAGAACTACTAGTAGTACAACATTTTACACACTATTATTATAGGTACTCATAATTATAGTACTATTTTACCATTTAAAATCCTAATTCCTGAAGTGAAGATGATTATTACTATTGTCTGTTATTGTACATTGTAATAATAGTGCACATTATTAACTAATCATAGCAAACTTAGGTACACCTGATGCCAATATTCTGGATTTCTGGGTCAATTTTTGCAACAAGACAAGCTAGTTTACTATAGTCTAATAAAGCATTCAAGGAAACACTATAAGTAAACATTAAAGTATTGAAAATACTTCATCACCATAGCGAGTTTTACTTCACAATGATTCACATTGATTGAATGGGAAGCATTTATGTTGCACATCAATGAAATGTTGCACATCAATGAAATGTTGCACATCAATGCTGTTGCACATCAATGCTGACAGTTTGAAGTAATTCTCAAGCTGAATTTTATATTCTCTAGTGCTGGAAATTCTGAGAGACTGATACCATGTGCATCAAACACATTGTAGGCTAAGCAATGATATATCCAATACTTCCGTCGAAATGTTTTTCAATCAGGCATTGATGATAACAAAAAACATTTGAATTATCACCTACAGGTAGTACACCTACTTTTCAAACATTTACTACCATATTATTATTGTGCTCAGTACTCTGTATATTTTACGGTCGTGTGTTCAACGCATGACTGCTTTATCTGATTTGACCCCTAATTATGTTTACACATATCCGGTCTATCCACATAAAACAAAAGCACATGTTAATGACGAATTAGTATGTTTTTGTGCTAATAGTAGCTTGTTTTCAGAGGTGGAGATGTAATTAGATTTTTGGAAACCCTGATTAGTTGTATAATTAAAAATGTTTCTTTCATAATGAATGTGGAAATACTACAATGTTTGCAAGTTTCGGCTGAATCTTGCTGGAATTAATTATTGTATAATTATAGATTGCACTATCTGATAATGTATGAATTCATTGTCCTTGGAAAATGCTCCTACCAAGTAAAATGCAAAAGTTGTAATGCACAATATTTATTTATTTATACATTGATACATTCAATATCATTCTCAACTATGTATGATTGGGAAAGGAACAACAGACTTAAAGCCCAAAACTGTTCTTTTCTGTTATATTCTAAACCTGCGTTTAGACCAATAGATTCTGAAACATAACTTATCATACACATGATGAACATATGTGTTTGTCAAGTTCCTTTCAATATAATAGAATCTATAAGGATTAAGTTATTAACATTTTGTTAATAACTTTGGTGTAAACGCAGCTTAATGCTATTGCACACATTTAAGTTTTCATTTGGAAGTTTGTCTAAAACAGTTGTTTTGATTTTTTTATACTGTCGCTTATATCTCAATAATTTTCTTAATATTAATTATTGTAATAATTCAATTTTGGTCTAAACTTGCTTGTCTAAGACTTGTTTGGTTGCTCTTATTAACAAGCGACTCCTGTTTCCATTCCACTCCTCTTCAAGTTCCAAATCTTGTGATTCAACATGAACTTATTAATTATGGTACTACCAATATTATATATATTATACTCAAATTCAAGCATTAGATCCTCTTTCCAATTCCTTTGTTATTTATCCAATTTCAAATCAAATTTATCGCTTCATTTACATACAATTTACAACATAATAAATAAAAAATAATAATGTATGGCTGCCCCAATACAGGTTTTTTAAAAACAACCTCAGGAGTAGCCTATTCCACATAACCAGGATGGTATATTATGTTGTTACAAATGTCTTACTATGTTTTATTATTACTTATAATTTTTTAGTTTCTATATATTTTTTGAAATAGTATGGTCTAAGTTATTATGTAGAGATGTAATTTTTATTTTGTATTTTGAACTTGTATTTTGTATTGTTTGAATTATGTGGAAATAAACTTATTTATTTATTTATTTATTTACATAGATGGATATTTACTATATTGGAAATTAAATGAAAATCATGTATGGAAATAAAATTGCTTTAATGATAATAATTAGTCATTTTCAACTTATCAGTTCAATTACCTTTTAATCCAAAGTATGTGCTTTAATAAAATAAAATTGATAATAAATAGAATATAATAATTAGTCATTTTCAACTACCTAATCAGTTCAATTACCTTTCAATCTAAACTATGTGTTCCATCAAATCTATTACAATAAATTAAAATATAGTTCTAAATCTTACCCATGATAATGATTGATGATAATGCTCAAAAAGTTTCCTTGATGAACAAATGAATTAACTTTTAATGAGTAGAAGACGTGATGACGTACTGCAGTGGAGTGGAGCGAGCAGGAAGGGTATCCTTGGTTGCTTTTTCTTTGGGAGTTGGCCCTGTTGTCAGATTTTTGCTCGGTGTGAAGGTCTGGCCGGGAGATGCTAGAAACGGCGAATTCAATTGGAGAGCTCTCATTATTACAATTTTGTCTTTCTGCGCGCCATGGCGGTGTGAGGTGGTTGGATGGAGTAGATGAAGTTGCCAGTGTGAGAGAGAGTGAGATTTCCTCGCTGTCATCTTCGTTCCCCCAGTTTTCCTATGTCTTTTTTCAATTCTTTCTTTCGGTGTCCTTGTTTCGCCTCACCGTGGCAGTCATCGTCACAACACCTTCTCGTTCTCGTGACGTAGCCGCTGACTGTGACAGTTAAAGGGGCGGTAAGGCACATAACACCCCTCCTCGTCATCCTGTCACTGAAATTACTGTCTCGGCGTGGCTATCTCTTGAAACAAGTAGACGACATAAAAAATAACTACGAAGAAGCAGGAGATCTGTAGTTGCGAGTTGACTTTCAGGCTCTCTCTCTCTCTCCCTCTCCCATTTCTCCACTACTTTTGTCTCTTTCTCTCTCCCCGACTCTCATCCACTCAACGATTTTAGTCGCTACTCACTTCATAATTCTATCTCTCCCGTATTGTGTAATCTCTCATTCTTTCCCTCTGTCTAGAACCTCCCTCTCTAATTTCCCCTTACAATTTTCCTTTCTCTCACTCTCAGATTTTGTCCCTCAATCGTTCTTTTCCTTCCTTGTTCTACCCCCAACTATAATCTCACTTCTCCACCCCATCCTCCCGGTATCATTCCCACTTCTCCACTCTGTAATCTACCTCTCATTTTCACAATTCTTATCCGACAATACTGGTGACAAGCTTGAAAGCTACTACGAGAACCAGATGTGTAGCATACTCCTTGTTTGTCATCTTCTGTGGTCGTCATTCCTCTTCTCTACAATCTCAAACAGATTTTTTCTGCTCGTCACTATTTTGCTGCTTGTTTCAGAACTCTTGCCTTTCTGTAATAATTTACAGTAAAGATAGCAGAAGGAGGAATGGTGATTTGACCATTCTGTTATCTAGTATTGGAGTGATACTAGGAATCATTAAAACCTGTAGACAAACTTGAAGACGACATGGAGATCACTTTGAGTAACTTCTCATGGAAACCGTGAAGGAAACTTAGGAGTTCAGTATGTTTTGTGTTAAACCAAGTCTTGTGTTCTATCTTCCATTTATAATTTATCTCTATAAAAGATGTTCATGTGATATTTTATTTGTTAGAGCCACAATTCAATCAATTAATGATAATTTTATTCAATAAGGTGCATTACAAAATTATTGGTCCCGCTAAACCTAAATAGATTTTACAGCAGGTGCCGACAAATAATAAAATACAATAAATTATAGTTGTAACGTCATTACAACTATATAACTAAATAGTTAACTAAATATAGGCCTAGTTAACGTCATTGATGTACAACCAATAGGTAATTAATTCTTGAGAATAACAAGTTACTTTCTCTATGCAAGTAATTTTTCTTTAGAGACTTTGATCCATTTTTAATTTTTAGTTTATCCTTGCAGTGGGCATTCATGTTATTAGCCTCTCCTTGCTAAACATGAACATGAAATTGAAATGAACATAATTTGACCTTGAAATAGAAATAAAAACGGAATTTTAGGCATCATAAACAGAACAAGTAGTGTTCCACGCAGTGAGTAAAGATTGTATAGAATTATAGAATGTAGAATTATAGAATTATAGAATTAATTATTATTAATGTAGAATGTATAGTCTACATTCTACACTCACTGGTCTCAAGCTGCAAGATTATCGAACGCAAAGATTAGGTTCAGCTCTGCAATGTATAATGTTCTTCAAAATCGAAACGTTTTCACTGGGCTGTAAAATATTTTGTACGTTTATTACTTTGTGAATCTTCTTGACTGGTTTTAAAAGAATCAGATACTAGACACGGATCTCATTTGCGCGATACGACTCCATGCAACGCGTTTCAAAATCAATCAGATAAATTGAATCGGATGTGTAGAGTACATAAGTTCAGTTTGAAATAGGTCCTAGTCTAGAACCCAAAGCATAAGCCCAGCCCAAATAGACAAGACATTTCTCGTATTGTGTTGTAAAAAATCATAATTTATAATTTTGATTTATGGAGATATTTCAGATACCTAGGCCACAATTTTAACGCCTTTATTCTATTAAATGTTGACTCGTTTGACATTTCCTTGTTTAGCAACTGGTTTGGTTTGGAGTGCAATGAACATCAACTGCAGCTCTGCGACATACCTTTTTTCTTGAAGAGACCATTTTGTTGCTTTAAGTCTTTTTCTCAGTTGCAAGTTCATGATCTAATCAGTCTGTCTACTCGTCTTCAAACCCGTACATCCAATATATAGTACCTTACCACTACTGAGGTACTGAGTTCAATAGAAAAAGTATGCTTGAATCATTTCAAGAACTTTTTAAGATAATCTAAAGGAAAACAGTGAACTTCTTGAGATAAGAAAATCTAAAAAAAAAACAGTGATAGTAATTATTAAAATTTAAAAAACCCTTTTCTAACTTGATTCTTTTTCTCACAACATGCGTGCTTTGATTTTGGGTACTTTGATTTTCAATTTTCACACGAGATACGAGTAGCCCTTGCCAAAAAACTGTACAGTGATAGTAAACTTACTATTATTTATCATATTAGTGCTAGTTAATGTCTATATTCCTATAATATAATATGAATTTTAGATGAGCTATTTAAATTATTAAGAATTAATTCAGGGATAAGTCAAATTAGGGATTAGGGATTAGTATAATCGACCCTCAGCCGTCAGTGCTGAAATTGCAGAAATGCAATGCAAGATATGACTTTTTTAATTCCAAGTTTATAGTCAAATAATGATCGTCTGTTTAGTGGGGATTCTGTTGAGTAAAACTTTCTCTGTGTACTATCATAAATACGTTTGCACTGTGAAAAAATTGGCGAAATTATGAGAGATGAAATAATGATAAGGTTGTTGGTGTGATGATGATGGGAAATGAGACGCTTGATGAGAGTGTAAGTGGTGCACAACGTGGCAACGTTGTCCGTGACCTTGTTGCCGCACTGTGCCGTGCATTACATCTCTCGATCTGTTTCTCTCTCTGAGTCTCTCTCTGTTCGCGTCACGTAGGCCCACAACGTGGCCTAGCCTGCTGTCCTGGCGCTAACCTACCAAAATCAATTGCATGTGCATTGTGCATCAGTGGTACCCCCGTACCCCTGTCGACCCCCGTATGCAGCGCTATGCAATTGGCCTGTTCCGTTTCATCTGTTGCTAGGCGACGAGTCCACGGCTCCCGTTAACCTGTCAAATTATTCATCATCTCGCTTCGATTGCTAGCTTTGCTTTACTTTCTTTCTCGACAAACTGGAAAAAATCATTATGCTCAACCCTTCTGCATAGCTTGTGTTTCCTGTAAAAAGGACTGCGTCAGCTCTTCATCATTTTTGTCGTGTGTGATATCTTGGATGCCAAAGCTGTTTTCATCATGTATTATTCTTCTACGATGTGAATAGAACGGAAGGCTGCTAGATCCATTGCAAAAATAAACATGACTTTCCCTGTACGGTTCTTATTGAAGAGAAAATTATCTTAACTCGAATACCTTTGTTTAGAGATTGATTGGTAGATTATAGATGAGGTCTATAGGTGATGTGTAGGTGGTTCTTATTTTAGAGAAAATTATCATAACTTTAATACCTGTACATAGAGATTCAGTGGTAGTATAGATGCAATCTATAGGTGATATTTAGGTGGTTCTTAATGAAGAGAAAATTATCATAACTCCAATACCTGTGCATAGAGATTCAATGGTAGTATAGATGAAATTCATTAATTATGAAGATACAATATATGCTATGTCTCCAAATCAATAAAAATAAAAGGGGTTGTCTGCTGAGGTTGATGCCCACATGAGCTCCAGGTTTGTGCGTGGGAAATGAGACGGATAAGACATGAGAAGACCTACAGCTTTATGTGGGTTTCCAATCACCGGGAAGCGGGTTTTCAACACATAAATGATATTATTTAGAGGAGAAGTAGATGGTTTTATTGCATGATTAGCTATATAGTTGATTAGCTAAATTATCTTTCCTGCCACACAATATAAAAATGAATCAACCCATTTCCAGACCTCTATTCGCAATCATCACATATTTATAAATTCCTCAATGATAAATTCTCGTTAACATATTGTTCTCAATCAAGTACAACTACTATACTATACTAACAATACGAAATACGATATGATTTGAGTGAGTCAATTGTTGTATTTTCTCTACTTTCTGTCTACTAAACATTTCAGTGAGAAAATCGTGATGGAATTGCGTAGTGTTTGTTGATAGCGTTCGTGCCTCAATTTGTCTACGATCGCAGAAAAACTGTTTATTGTTCAGAAATGGCAAATGCCATTAGTGTCGTCCTGCTCTGAGTCACGACCGCCAAGTCTACCTTCCTCTTCTTCATTCTTATCGGAGGAATTTACTGGAAGTATTTAAATTGATTACTACACAAGATTGAAGAATCTATGACTCAACCTTTAGCCCTTTATATCTTTTTTTTCTCAAACTACGACTTGATTTCCAGATAATTTTCATGTGATATTCTCCCATCTCCCATGTACGGTATATTTCCTCACTTAATGAAAGTCTATCAACGTGGTGGAACGTTAACAATCACGTCTTCATCCGGTCTCTTTGATTGTGTGCTATTAGAGAAAGAATTTGAAAGAAACTTTGCCCAAAAAGAGTCGCTGACAATTTAGTGCTGTTACTAGCCTGCTGAGCGTTGCTGGAAGAGTCCACCGGTAAAAGCATGATTGAAGAGTGTGAGGTGTAATCGTGATTTTCTGTCTCCCTTCGGCTCCCATTGTTGTAAAGCATCGAGTTTCGGATAAACTGCAACAGTTTATCTGCGAGAATCTTTGCGTGCGGAAGTCGATTTGGGTAAAGTCGAATCGAGCCCGAAGAAAAAGTGGGAGGCAAGATGATGTATTGTTTCGACTCGGTCGAAATTCTGACGCCCCAAGCAAGTTTTATTCGCTTCGCTTGCAACTTTGTGAACAAAACCTCGGATTATTATCATTTTTCCAACGGCACTTTGCGTTCCTGTCGTCTTGTTCCAACGAGAACTTCAATCTATTTCAATTTTGTTTGCTTTTAAAATACTGTAATAACTAGTTCATAGGAAAGAGAATTTCCAGGATGATATTCTACTATATCAAACCATCTTTGACATAGATAGTTGAAGTTTCCTGCAAAGTTAGTCAATTCTTTCAGAGAGAACTTAAAATTTTGTCAGTTCTTTCAGAGAGAACATCAAATTTCGTCAATTCTCTCAGAGATAACATCAAATTTCGTCAATTCTCTCAGAGAGAACTTCAAATTTCGTCAATTCTCTCAGAGAGACCTCTATATATTTTTTATGGATGGTTTAAGTTTCTACAAAGTTAGCCAATTCTCTCTCAGAGAGAACTACTCATTTCTCTATGTGGTGATTCTCCTCGAAAATATTCTGAATAATTTTGTAGATCTGATGCTTGATTAGATAGCAGAATTAGTTTCATTGGGTACAAAGGTACAAGAATTGAGTTTCAACTCAAAATTAGTATCACATTAGGCGACGCTAAGGAAATGTACAATCCTCTTTAGATTGTTTAAGTTCCCTGCAAAGTTAGTCAATTCTTTTAAAATAATAGTGCACACATTATTCCCCCATGTGGAAATTCTTCCCGGAAATTTGAAAAACTATTCTAGATAATCCCATAATTTTGTAGATCTGATGTTCCAGATTAGTTTCATGGGGTACAACGGTACAATTTTGTGTTTCAACTCAAAATTAGTTAGATACTATGCATCGCAAAAGCAATGTACATCACTAATGCCCCATTTGTACTTTTTTCAATTTAGTGGCATTGTTCAATTTGCTCTGTAGTTTTATTCTGATTCCATGAGAGGATGAGATGTTTGGATGGACTACGTCAAGGTTATGGTCAAGGACGCTTGGCTTTTCTCATTATTCAGATGTCATGTCCACGGCCAAGCTATGCTCGCCATTGCTATTACCCATATCATGATATACGCGTGCTATTTGGCAGTTTTGAGAATCCATTCTTTTCACTTCAGCCGTGGAAAATTGCTGTCTCATTTGTTTGTTATTTATGAATCTGTAGGTTATAATCAAAATCATATTATATGCCGGGCCATCCATATTCCTTCCTCCTGGAAAAGAATCAAAAATTTGATTTGATTTTCAAAGTTCTATAACAGTGACTTACATATAAATAACACAATCTTGTAAGAAAATATTCAGGGAACAATGTGGTCTGAGGTATGATCCTACTGTATGTGTTAAACAGTAGTGTAGAAGGTTACTATATACGATTTGTACAATGGAATCACATTAGGTAATGTCTCAAGAGCACATTGGATTTTTTAATTAATTATTATTTATAACAATGTAACAAATTATTACATTATCATCGAATCTATAACAAATTATCCATAACTATATTGATCATATATTTTCTCAGTGTTAAAAAGTTTGTATTTCTTCAATGGTTCCAAATTTTCTTAAATAACTCAATATTATTCGTTACAAGTGGTAATTGAGTAAAATATTTTTAATCAATTAATCAATTCAAGTCATCTTAATTCAAAATTTATTGTTTTCAGTTTATTTTGGACTAAAATTTTATAAAAACTGTACACGTGAAATTCCAACCTTATTTTGGACTTTGTCGCCTATAAATCTGGAAGAAAAATATTTCTACCTTATTATTTTATCTACCAATGTTATTACATTAGTGTAATTTGCATTGTAAATAAATATTTGATAACAAATATGATTGTATATATTTTTGAATTGACTGAAAACGATCAGTATGAGTAAGTACCTATTGCAATCTTATCGTAGACACTTTCAGAGCAATAACATAAAGTTGTTAGCTGAATTACCCAGTAGTCCTCCCCTCCAAATCCAAGGACCTGTCTGATTGGTCAATAGGTTTGTTAGTCATAATTTCACCTCCACAGCTCACTACCAATGGAAGCCAAGCAGCTTGAGAAAGTGATTGTCCAATGAGACTGCTCGTTGACTTTGGGGCGTGGCTAGTTTAACATAGTACACTCCCATATTATTCTTGGTGCCTTGAGATAGTTCTATCTTTCTCCGCTAGAATTCTTCTCTTAAATTTTCGAAGTTAACAAACCAGTGCATTCTTAATAAAATTATAATTACTTTGAAGCTGCATTGTTATTTGCTGTTCAAGCGATTAAAATATGCCTAATAGGCCTGCTATAGATATATTTTTTGTTAAACTCTTTCATGGTGGTAAACTTGAAGTTAATGATACCTCAGCCCAAAACAATTGTGGTAGATGTTAATGTAAAATTTTGCATTTCAAGTTCGTTTGACACCTGGTTCCCTGTTGTGAGATAAAGAATGTTGAATAGGTTTTTGTATATGTTTCTAATGTTTTGGGATTTCTTAACCCATATGAAATTTAGCTATGTTTGTCATCTTGTGTGATTACTGCACTGTCTTTGTAATGTTGTATCAGTTACTCATTTATTTAATAATAATATTTTTTGAGATGGATGATTGGGAATAATTAGAAGAAAACTGTTACTTTTATCTCAAAATATATATAGTTATGCTTTCACTTCAATTTGAGTCTAGTCAGGGGTGCCCATCCCCCCAATGGTCCATGTCGCAAAATTCTTAAAATTTGGTATCCATTTAAGTACTTAAAAACTGTATATTGAAAAATCCCCTCATTTTCCCTAGTTTTTTTTCAAAAATCCCCCCTCCCCAAAATTCAGCCTCATGTCGCAATTTGCGACATCAAAACATGCTGTCCCTGAGTCCAGTTCTCCAGTTCCCTCAATATTATTGTGCATATTATATAATTCGGATGAATCCAAATGTGAATTGGGATCTAGAGACAGGCAACTTGTGACAGTTGTGACAAGGTCCCAACCAGACATGTCAACAAACATGGAGCAGAGCTGAGTGCCATGCAACTGCCACCAGGAATAGGCATTGCTTTACATTGCAGGCCCTATCGATTACTGTGAGACTGTGACCCCACCATCAGGTGGGCATGTCCCAGCTGATATATGTCATGCCAGCGCCGTGCAGATGCAATCAAAACAGGATAATAGCAGAATAGCCTACATTCCCCAAATGCATCCGGATTCGCCGATATTTACCCTCAACGCTGTTGTCTATCTATCATCAACGAGTATTTTTACCAGAATTCTGGTGATGCTGCTGCTTATAAAGTCAGAATTTTACTTGCTTATGAGCTTTAAGCCACTTTTAAAATAGAGGTTACAGTTTGTTTAAGTATGAATATGAGGGCTATGAATAGGTAAATAAGCAATTTATGATACGTGGAATACAATTGAAATTATCAAGTACTTACCCTTTCATTTCCATAACAACACAGCTAGTCTTAACTTTTCTAGAGCCATTTTCAAGTGTATTTGACGAAAAATAAAATAGTGACCTACTTGATAATTTTTATTGTGTTTCTACAGTAGCCGTAACTGAAAGTGAAAATGGAATATAAACGATATACAACTATTGATTTTGTTCCCTTATAATTAATTAGGCTAATTATGTATCTATTATGAATTTGAATCTCTCCTGGATCCTCTTTACGTCATATTACGTAGCCTACTTGATCCTTCTATCTATTCTGTCTTGAAGAAATCACTTATAATTTAAATGATTCTCGAAAAATATTCTTACGAATCGAAAGAATTTGAAGTAATTTTCATTTCTTTGTACTACATGAACAGAATAAAACATAGCCTAATAATGTACGCTAGGCCTATGTATGAAAACGTTGTCAATTACTCATGTCATATTAAATGATTTATTTTCAGTGATCACACAGGATGAATAAACTTACCAACTCTTCGACAAACCCCATTGAGAACGCCTAATTGCAGATTCATGTTTATGTACACGATTCATTTTATTGATATTATATTTTTGAAATAATGGACAGTTTGTTAAATTGAATCTAGGCATTAATTATCGTTTTGTCTCAAACTAGTCCTATAGTGGTCTTCTTTCCTATATTACGGTGTTATGGCTAGTAGATGGTGCAGTTCACAGTTTCATAAAGACTGGCTATTAGCATAAGAAAAAATACAGATAACATATCATAGAGTATCATATCCTCTTTGCCCATTAGCAAAGAAAAAGGAATATGTTTTTTACTCCTTGCCATAAGTTAACAGATAATTCATCAAATAAGACCTAGACAGACCTATTTCATGATCTTTCGTTTGTAGAACGTTCCCTGTTTTTGTTGTCTTATTCTACAGCAGCAGAAGCAGCTGTAACTTGGCTTCATGAAGGCGTGGCCGGTGGCTGTTCTTGTGGAATTTAGCCGGTTTATATTGTGACGATGTCCATTCGAAAGTCTAGTGAGCTGTGAACTGCATGTGGCTTGCTGCCGCTGCTATACAACTTTCAACATGGCCTCCTTCGTCTCTCATGCTCCGATAAATGCCAATAACCAATTAAAAAACTTAATTTTTTATTCCTATTGGCCTTGCTCAATTAAAATAAATATATTTTCAGAGGCATGCTAAAATATTGACCTGCTTGAGTACATGTTCAATAAGTATATTTTGAGAGGTATGCTATAAAATAAATGTCTAAAGTACTTACAATATTTTTCGGGCGATTGTATTTTCAAATTCATCTGAAGTGACTCCAAAATATGTTAGGTTTCTTTCAGTATCTTGTCCACATATTGTTTCAGATTATTTGGATTTCTTTTTCATTACATTTATTTTCAATTTCAATACACATCTCATTAAATACAAAATTCATATACCGGTATATTTTTAATCCCTTTAGCTTTAAGCTTTAAGCGCATATTAAGTGATTTGAATGTTACATGATTCTGAGACTGGCTACTTATTGAACAATATTTCCACTACATTTGGACGGATGCGATTGTACAAACAAAATAATGAAAAAAAAACATTTTCAGCATAAAGCAGTTGTCCATGATCTACTTTTGATACCTGTAAGCCGTTATGTGCAGAATTTCATTTTTATTAATAAGCAATATCGTTCTTACTGAAAACAAATCCATCTCTCACATTTACTCTTCGAATAATTTAAAATCACTGTCATTTACAAAGTTTTCCTGTTACCCTGACTCAGTATTGTAGTAACTTCTATAAAATTAACGTCGTCTTGTTACCGTATATTATATATTTACTAATTGATTAATTCCATATTATTCTACGATATGAATAATCAATGAATGATGCTCCAATTTTAACCAACACAGAAAGAGTAGGTAGTCTTTTTACTATAGTGAGGTCCACGTTATAATAGCAGTGGATAAAGATAAAAGAATAGCGATGCTGATTCTCTGCATTAATTAATTATATTTCTACACTCAAAAACATAATTGGCATCGTTGTGGACCTAGAAAAGGATAGTACCACCGGCTTTGTCGAATGATAGACAAGGATAGCAAAACCAAAGTTACTCAAAAACATAATTGGCATCGTTGTGGACCTAGAAAAGGATAGTACCACCGGCTTTGTCGAATGATAGACAAGGATAGCAAAACCAAAGTTACTCAAAAACATAATTGGCATCGTTGTGGACCTAGAAAAGGATAGTACCACCGGCTTTGTCGAATGATAGACAAGGATAGCAAAACCAAAGTTGATCAAATACTGTCATTATAACGTGGACCTCACTATAGTTGTCTCTTATCATGTAACGAAATTTTATTATTGTATAAATTCGTTGATCTTTGTGCAGTGGAGTAACTAGTATTTTATGAAATAGTTCTATTATCTACTTACTAATCTCCCTACCTGAACCACATAGTAGAAGAGTATTTGAATTGTAAGCGTATCAGCTGATGTAATACAACCTTGTCGCTGACCTTGGCCTTCTAGAGTGGAGGCTACTCTCGTACAAGTTACCTTGCTCGCGCTCGCTCGTTGGCGTGCGTCAGTTCCTTTAGCGTCAAGCTGAAAATAAAGTGCATAGTTTTCGTTGCTTGTGTAGTACAACTCTTTCCAATTACGTAATTGTTCACCGTTATTATTACCTCTTATTGTTAATACGAGTAGTATTGCACTTTTCATTAGTTGTTAGTTTGAATGGTAGGTTGGTACCAATGTGTTTTACAGTGTCTATACGTGGCTGGTGAAAGTATCAAATACTGTAACACTATTATTATTAATCTAGTATCAGAATATTCTTGTCGACTTGAAAGTTCGATTGTTATTTCTTCCTTATTGCAAACTGCACATTTAAAGAACTGTAGTATATGGTTCAAGTTCAGTATAAGAAATGCTTTGCTATACCCATTGTCAGGCCGCAAAATTAATAAGCTCATTTTAAAATCTTGTATTAGAATTCATGACGACCTAATACATGACAAGCCTAATCCATGACGACGATGACGGTGATATTAGAATTCAAGAACAGCAACAATTTGAAGGAGTGTAATGATGTCATAATAAAATATTTATTATTTTGTATAGAATTAAAAAAATATCGCCTTATAAGATTTAAGTAAAGTGGACCTTCTCGATTCTGACTGGTATAATTATATTCATCTTGAAAAGTTCTAGTCGTTTATAGGGGGATTAATCCGATGTTTTGTTGTTTCTTAGTGAAACAAGGCAATTAAAAATCTCGCATTGTTGAAAAGTTGAGATACTGAGGAAGCGTATTTATTTATTTTATACCAATATAATTCTAACGGGAAAAAATGAAAATAATGTCGATCTGCACCTTTATTTCTCGTATTTTAATGGAGCAGTAATCCAGCTTTCTTGTAATTAAATTTTGAAGAGCAAGAAAAACCCCTGGGACTTGTAACTTCCCCACCCCGCTCATATTTGCTGTGTATCTGCAGCTTTTCCCTGTCATTACATTTTCCGATTACAGTGTTGAAAATCGAGGTTTTTTTCCAGAAACTCACCTTTCATGACAGGTCCTTCTGTTATAACTCAATTTTCTTTTCCCTTTTTCCTGGTTTGGCATCATTTTTCCTCGTGTTCCGTTTGATCGAAGGGTCAGTGACTGTCGGGGATAATATTTCCTCAATTTTCAGGGAAACCGGGTAGGATTTCTAATATGACGCCACGACAGTTCTCTTCATCCTTCGTGTGCTGTACGAAGGAAAAGGAGCTTTCGACCAGTCGACTCCAGGCTTTGATCATTGTCAAGTCTACTCCCCTTGTATTTTTAGTCTCCCCTATTACTGGTTAGTCCCTGTATTTCGAGTCTAGTCAACTTCCGCTTTATGTGCAACATGATTCAATATTTGACCGAGCGAAGTGAGGTCTAAGATTCAAGTCGACGGTTTGCATTTCTCTTAATGTTTAAATATTCGAATGTTTAAATGTTGTGCATTTACGGCGAATCGCGGTAATAGATTTTCATGAAATTTGACAGGTATGTTCCTTTTTTAATTGCGCGTCGACGTATATACAAGGTTTTTGGAAATGTTGCATTACAAGGATAATATAAAAGGAAAAAGGAGCCTCCTTCATACGCCAATATTAGAGTAAAAATCAGACTATAGAATTATTCATCATAAATCAGCTAACAAGTGATTACACAGATGTGTGGAGAAGCCAGTCTATTGCTGTATTTCCATAAGGTCTATAGATTCAATCAGGTACTTGTGGATGAGAATACTGCCTGAGGTCTACTGTTCACAGAACTACTAGTATATGAAATCTGAATTACCGTCTGGATGAATCAATTGGTATGTGGAATCGTGATAGTTAACCAGAGATCCAATATTCAATTTAATAGATTTTAATCGGTTGCACAGAAGTCTGTTAAATTTTGATCCCGATTAAATATCACGAGAACCATTCAAAGGAGCCTGCTTCTCAAGAAACCTTCTCTGATTGCTTCTGGTGGAATTGAATCATGATTGAAATTTTGTGTCTTTTTCGGAACCAGGCCATTGAGTGGATTTTATCTATTGCCTTGACGTTTCATGGTAGTTTCAATATTAGTTCAATGCTTACCCCAAATCCAAAAACCTATTCAGTGTACTTGACGTTTCATGGTAATTTCAATATCAGTTCAATGCTTACCCAAATCCAAAAACCTATTCAGTTGTTACACTATAATTGTAAACTCATTTTTATTCTAAAGTTTTCTAGAGATTTAGGTTGTTTGAATGTATGGTTCATACTTGATAATTGTGATAAAATAAAATTATTGTTTTATTCAACGTCGGTACCTACCATTAATGGCCTCGCTCTTCGTAGTAGCAGAGATAAGGGAAGATCTTAGGGAAAAGTATTAACTTCTCTCTAGTAGTAGCCAGAGAAATTTCTATACAGTTTGTTGTTCATTCTGAGGTAGTAGCATAGATAAAAGAGAGAAAGATGGTAGTAGATGGAAGATAAAACGCTATCTTATGCTATTTTTTTCTTTGTAGTAGCTAGCTACCTCAATACTGAATCAAACACCACAATACTAACTACCACAAAACACCACAAACTACCTCAATGCTGAATCAAACACCACAATACTAACTACCACAAAACACCACAAACTACCTCAATGCTGAATCAAACACCACAATACTATCTACCACAAAACACCACAAACTACCTCAATGCTGAATCAAACACCACAAACTAGAATAGTTTATATAACTTTTGACAGATTCTATGACATATTAAAACTAGGGAGTTCTTTTTGAAACACCCGGTATATTGGTGACTTCACAATGTGTACCAAGATGAAGAAGACAGGAGTTTCTGCCTCAGGTTGAATCTCAACATTATGAACTTTCTACAATAGTGTAGATCATCTTTAGAATGATTATCAAGTGAGAAAGACAGAAATAACCGCTTTAGGACAGCAGGGGCCCGTTTCACAAAAGTACAAGTAGGTTACAAGTCTTGTTGCCAACCATGGTTTTGGAGAACAGCTGATTACCAGCGTTTCACAAAAGCAGAATTGTAAACTTGTAGTTACAATGAATTTCTACAAGTTTACAAGTGATTTGCTTGTTACGAACAAGTGTTTCACAAAGATTTTCATTGTAGCCAACAATTTTTGTCGAAATTACTTGTTCGTAACTATGAAATTTCTACCGAAGTGGAAAGCTATGTAAAGGATTTACAAGTGATCATTAAAATGATTTTAAATATTCAATAAATGTTTCTAATAATCAAAAATGCCCTATATTCATTATTTTGGAAATATATGCATCAGGAAATTGAATTTAATAAATTTCCAAAATAGTTATTAATGTGTTACCTCAAAGGTTATGTGTACTATAGTATATATACACAGTATATGTAGTATACATTATATATAGTACATTTACTATATATATAAAGTGTACATATACTGTGTAGGTTACAAATTCAGCAATAAATGAAGTAGACTGTACAAAAAACATTATATTACTTTCAAATATTTTCAAAGTAATTATTGAAAAGTACAAGTAACCTTTATAAAGGATGAAAAAAGGAAATCATCATGAAAATAGTTTATGTTTACTATTGAAGTACTTGTAGACTTGTAAAATTGTAAACTTGTAGATCATAAATTTTTGTGATACGTGAGTACTTGTAAACTTGTAACTACAATTACTTGTTCATAACCATGGTTTGTAACAATACTTGTACTTTTGTGAAATAGACCCCAGATATTGTAATCAGAATGTGGCAGTGACCATCGCGTCAGTCAGTGTGAGGTGAAGCGCGCCTGGCGCGACGAATTTGCCAGTCTTGCGTGTTGCTTGGCGGAAATTTGTTAGCAAAACATCGGCGGCGTCATCATTGTAGCAGCAGCAGCAGCAGCAGCAGCAGCAGCAGCAGCAGCAGCAGCTTAGCATAGCGAAGGGCAGCCGACAGCCAACACGCAGACCAACGTGTTGAGATCGCCCTGATATGAGTGAACTGTTGACCGGCGTTTTAATAGTAATGGTTATGCAGTGTGTACTGTGTAGCATGTGAGCTGTAGCATGCTTCAAAACGTCTAGCAGCAATAATTTTCGCGTAAACCTGCTTCCAGGGCTCAGCAACCAAGAATGCTATATACTATACTTGCTTACTAACGTCTATGCTGTAGTATAGACTTCTAGTAGTTTAGCTCATGAAACAATTCACAATGTAGCGAACTGAGCCAGACTGTACTGGCACTTTTTATGTACACTCAACATTCTACTGACCTCAGTAAGCGGTGTATTGCTTATCTGATAACTGAAGATTACCAAGTCGAAAGTATGAACTGTTTTGTTGACTGGGACATACGTGGAACATTTTGCACACTGGATGTTTGAAGTACTTGACGACTCTTGTACTAGAGTCAGATATTTTATTAGTTGCAGTGACTAAGTTTATCAAATTTAAGTTTAATTTAATTTTCTTGTCTAGCTCATTATGTAAGATGCTTTCATGAATATCGTTTCTCTCTTGAGGGGAAATATAATTCATCCGAGAATATTAATTCTTTCTTGGGGGAGAAGTATCACTAATTCGAATAGGATTTGCTCAAGAAGGTTAATACAGATATAGTTTTAGTAGTTTTGGTAGATGACAGCGTCTGTATGTGGAAAAAGACTTTGTATATTCGATATTATATTATATTCGCCTTTCCATATTTTAAGGTAAAAGCAATTACAAGATTTTGGAAGGCATCATCATCATCATCATCGTCATGGATTAGGCTTTTCAAGCCTGTTCCGGCGTCCATCTCTTCCTCGGTCTACCAATACTTCTTCTGCCTATTGGCTTGTGGAGTAGGGCATTCAATGGGAAACGGTCTTCAGGCATTCTAAGGACATGATCTGACCACTTATTTCTATATGTTTTTATCAAACTCAACACTGGTTGGACATCACATTCTCTTCTTATATTTTCATTCCGATTTTTTGGAAGGCTTATTCCAAATTTAAAATTCTTGTTAGTCTGCCTCAAGAGTTCAAGACATGCCCCATACTAGATAGAATGGAATGAATATTCTCAAGTACTCTGAGTGATCCGTGGTCTTGTGGATGGAGTGCTTGCGCAGCAGCATAGAGATCCCGGGTTCAAACCCTCTCAATACCAAAAGTTTTTTAACCAGATCACTCCCGTGTTATCGGATGGGCACGTTTTTTGTCGGTCTCGGCTTAAGTATGACAGTCGTAAGGCCCATACATTGATGGTTAAATTATAATTATATTCAGGCGGTGGGACCTTCCCGCACGGGACTCCCCACCAACAAAAGCCATACGATTTACTTCACTCTCAAGTACTCTTTTGAAATGATTTATTCACCACAACATGTTTAAAGGGATTCCCAGTTGCAAATGGCCAGAAATGGTTGAGACACGTTTTGAATAAATAAAACATTGTAAGAGGGTACTTGGGGAGATTTTATTTCATTATATCAATTTTATAGTAGCCCTCTAAGGAATAGTGCATTTATGCCCTATAATTTATGCGTATAATATTAGTACAGACTCATACTTTCGAACTTGATTTCTATAAAATACGAATACTGTATACGTAATACATATACAGTATCAGAGCTCTTTATGCTAGTTGATACTAACGATCATGTGTTGTCTGGTGCGGTGGAGCAGCGATGCAGAGGATGCAAACGAGTTCTACTGGAAACCCGAAACAATTCAAACCAACTCGTTACAATCGTGTCGATTTTTTGTAATTTTTATACCTTTCCAAAATTTCCTTTCATTCGGAAAGTTTCGGGATGCGCCTCTCGGTCGGTTTTCCGGTGGAATAGTGAAGCCATTGCCATTGCATAGCTTGCTTCCCATTGTGTGTAGAGGGACAGAGTGGGGATTGGAAGGAGAAGAAAAAACAAAACGAAACTAACAAACACATCCCCGAAGACCGTGGAACTGACTCATCTGTGTATCCATTTTCGAAATTACACTTTTTGTACGAACGGCACTTTCTCTTTAATCTACTGCTACTGGATTTGTATTTCCCTACTACTAGGATGATTATGATGATAATCCATCTCTTTTCCCTCTACAACCATCTTTTTTTCGCACTGTGTTTTTGTATTTGCCAGTGCAGTTGTTGTTTTTCATACAGGAAAAAGCGCGTCTGTATTTTGAACTCACGATTACAGAACATCTATCATCATCCTCCTCCCTTCCACTATAATCCCTCGCTTTATCAGTGTCTCCCTTTTGCTCTTCCTTCGACTGCTCCCCATCCTAACAATAGACCATAAACAAAAGGTCACAGCCAAAATAATGACTACTTGGTCGTACGTCCGTGTACATCCTGATCCTGACTCTCTATGTCTATAGTGTTCATTGCGACGTTTGTATGGCTATATTTTATTTATTGTCTCAATAGGATTGGCTTCGTCGATAGTTGAACATTTTGGGTCATCACATCATACACAATATAATGCCATGATACCAGCTCTCATTAGATGGGGCGTTGTTTTTGGACCGTCGCCGCCGCTTTGTCTCATGTATTTTCTTATGCAGGCCTCATCAGTTGTGTTGGCCTTTGTCTTGTTTCTTACCCACCCACATCAATCTATTACAATTATTGTTTATGAGTGTAATGAGATGGAAGATTTACAATAACAGCTAGGCTATAGATTGTGTGTCGCAAAACAACTTGGGGTCTTATCTGTCATAGGGGTATTATTCTCCGGTTTCCTTCCAAGGAGGATCAAGAAAGGGATCTCGACGAGTGTCTTAACATCCGAAGCAACTAGGGATCTGTGATCTGTTATATGGTTGTTTAAATTAATGGTAGAATTGTCCATTGAGCAGCAGGGTTATAGAAAATGATAGAGTTCCAATTACAAAATGATCGTGTTCCGCTTTAAAAAAAGGAAATAATGCTCTCTTGTTTGCATTATATAAGCCTACTAGTGAGAAGAGCTATTTGAAGTCCAAGTGCAATCCTTTTACTATCTTTTTCTATTACGATTGAAAATACCGAACTCCCAATCCAGGGCTGGAGCTTTTAATTCCAATGTATATGTCCATTAATTACTGCAAAAACATTTCAAACTGATGTCTAAATACATTAGCCTCTACTGTTCTGAATCTTAGTTTCAAACTAAGATTGTCTGAATACATTGATCACGTCACAAAATAATCTCTAGATTTCAAAATAATATCTAACTACAGAAGAGCACCGATTATCCGGACTAATTATTGATGACTGTCAGTAACCGGATAATCGATTTTAAATCAATTTTTCGCCCCACTTGGATGTAATGAGCTGGTTTTCGTGCGTCATATGGAGGCCGAAAATGATTGTTTTCTGACCAGGCCGGTAAAAGTTTTACGGCCCTAGGGCTGTAAAATAACCTTGAAGTCAGCTGATTCTGATTTGATGTGAACGTGTTTACAAAATGGTTTATGAAACGGAATCAGTTTATGCTTCTAGAATTGAATAAGTATTCTGCAATAAGATACTATCATTTTATTTGGATGAATAAAATACAGATAAGATATATATATATTATAAATTATTCAAATTCAAATTTCATAGTAGGATAGAACTTCTAACCTAAACTTCCGAAGTCAACGACAACAAGCATTGTTGACGTTGACATTCAGATTGGCCAAATTTAAGTGTGCTAAAACAGCTGATCAAAAAACTTTTCATTATTTGTGTTTATTATTCAAGAATCAAAACATTTATAATAATATCATCTTATTGTCATTTGGAAGAATAAAAAGTATAAACTCAACCTCTTACATAATTGAACATAATATTTTAGGTTATTTAGACAAAAAATCAGAATAAAAAATAAAAATACTTGGGACAATTTCCTGATATTCAGATTACCTCAGGTTTGCTAGAGCTATGACCTTCCTGTTTTGCTTTCGGAAGTGCCTAATAAACAATTATTCTCATATTTATATTGTTTATTTTTCTGTGTGGCGAAAAATAACGTTCTCACCATGGGCAAAAATGTTTTTCCGGCTCTCAATCTTTTCTAGTCCTCGGCCTACGGCCTCGGACTTGAAAACCGATTTCGAGCCGGAAAAGTCTCATTTTAGGTGCGAAATATACTATTTCCTCCACCTACTGTCTAAAGTACTTACTTTATGTTTCTCCCTGAAACATGATACTAAAGTGTCACTTTTTCGCTCTCGGTAGTAAAAAACAGAAAAACTTCCTAGGGAGGAAAAGTTACTCCATTTAAATAACATGGGAAGCATCTCTATTTTAAAAACTAACATTGTAATAGGTTAGAAAGTCTAAGCTCAGATGAGAAAGAATAAAGAGTGTCTGTCATTGAGTCAACTGAATTCAATACCACAACCAGAAATTTGATCAACTCATGAAATATATGTTTGTATGATATTATATTCTTAATATTAGTAGATGATAAAAATTTATACAATTTTTAAAATATTTTATTCTATTCAAAATACCAGACAACAAATATTTTTGATCTGCAATTCAAATCTGAACCGCGTGATGGAGTCAGCCATTTTTGGTAGACACCCAGCTGATATAATTGTTACAACTTTGGCCGATAGATAGCGCAATCGGTAGTGCCAATCAGACGACCGGTTTTTAGGTTTTAGATTTTAGATTTTGTTGTTAGGAAAAGGAAACATTGTCACCAATACGTAAGTTATTAAAATTATTTTATTTGCAGTTTCTATAAAAAATGTAGATGGAGGAAAAATGTTGTGTACATCACGAGTGAAAAATACTTTTTTCTCCCTCAGGAAAATTGTTGCCCTCGGCTTCGCCTCGGGCTTCAAACTTTTCCCACAGGGAGAAAAAGTCGTACTTTTCACTCTAGATATACAAATAACTATTACCCATGCTCTTCAGTGTAGACGTAATTAAATCTTGCGTTCCGGTTATAGCATTTAGTAGTGCCGTGGTACTACAATTTTGCGTTTTCAATTGAGTATAAACTGAAAGCATAGAATACATAGTTACATAGAATTACATAGAATTGAAGAATAAATACAGCCCGTTACATACATTTCGTTTTACCTTTAAGAATACAGCATCAATATTGCCATTTTGATTAGAAAAAAACATGTGCTTTGTTGTGAAATTCCGTATTAGAATACTATCAATGTTATCCCATGTTGTATGCGAACTGACTTATTGATTTGAATAGTAGAAAAGGAAAAATCTAGGGAAGTACAGGAGTTGAAAGTGCGTGTTGACTTGAATATCAAATTTGTATCGAAGTGGAGAATAAGACAAGCAATATTTGAAGAGTCATATTTACTAGATGTTGACCAGTACTAGAGGGGAAAAATGTTATTTTCATCTCTTCGAACCAGACTGTCTGATCCCAACAGCCAATCGTTTTCCCTATATTTCCATCGACTATTTCCTGCACAAGCCGCTTCTAGGTCTTCGGGATGCCGTTCACTTGGCTGATCAAACCATTCGAACGTACAATAGTGGTATAAATATTTTGTTTGAGTATAATTTAGTGATTCGGTTGGAGAGTACCCAACCCTGCTGCACTTACGTGGCTTGGCGGCGAAAATAAACAGACGAGAACGACTTTTGAATGGAAATTGAAGTGTGACCTTGAGGCGTGCTCACTATTTCTCGCGCTCTCTCTCTTTTCTCTGATAGTTTCTTGTTCTGAACAATACTCAATGCCTTTCGTACTATGAATACAGCTCCCATGCCAATTGGCTCGTTTTCCTCAGCCACAATCGAAAAATACATTCTCTCGGAAAATGAGAACGAATCCATGATGTGCCGACGCAGACTTCAAATAAACCAAGCGTGCGGAATATTCTGTCTCGCTATTTTGAAATTTTTGTATTGTAAGTGGTCCAAATTGGTTCATGCGATTCAAATAATGTATTCAATTCAGAACTGAACTGCGCAAAATTGAATTGTCCAAAACTGGTAGAGTTACTACATTTTTCAATACAAAGCATAAAATTATAGTTTTCATGTCAATTTTCAATGTAGAATCTATATACTAATTTAGTTTTATCAATTTTCATGAATTAATAATAACTTTTTGTAGTCTAGACACTGTTTCTACATGAATATTTGAAATAAAACTCACTTTTTGATGAGAAATGAGGAATACATTTCACTCTTAAGGGGGAGCTTCTTCAGCCAGTGTCAAACTCAAAAGTACTGACCTTTTTATAGACTTTTCAATTCAATTCAAATATTTTATTCTACAAATGTACAGAATACATTGAATAACGACATACATAATAAAATAACAAAACACACAAAACAGTCAATAAGAAATTCATCACAATCAAATATGTAAAAATTCTTCAAATGAATATAAGGACAATCCTATCAGATATTTTTTCAGCTTGGCCTAGTTCCCGTGCAAATCGCTCTCCAAATCCAACATTGACAAACTCACCAGCACACGTCTGTAAATATTGGATACACTCAGCAGGTACTAATCAGCTTAATAATTACACTCACTGTGCTTAATCACTGTACTCTCTAATTAATTAATTGAAAAATAAGAAAATCTAGAGACTGAAGTACACTTGAAACAAACAGGGTAGTCCAGTGCTACCAATTTTGACTTTAAAAGAATGATATTTCTTTTAATAGAAATATCATTCAAAATTATATTTTTTTATTTTCCAATAAAATAATAGTAGTCATTATAATTTCATTCTGGAGTAATACCACAACATCAATCAAAATACCTCTTTTCTTCCGTTTGCTCAGCGAAACGACTGCGATGAGTTTTCCTCAACGCTTCGACATCAGTAATCTAATATTTTTTCAGGAATGTTATCAAATAAAATGTCAAATGTGTCAACCAATAATTTGTGATTGACGAAATTGATTATGAATACTATTGGACAAAGTTGAAAAAGTTATGTGTATACTAAAGTATTACAAATGTAGTGAATGAAATAGTGGTAAAATTACATTGTTCATAAAATAATAGTGAGTTCATTACAGTGTGGTTCATTCGTTCATGATTATAAATAGGTTTAAGAAGAAAATTGAAACTTGAATTGTATGCTTTGGCTTAAATAAATTATTAACTCAGTTTTGAACAATGTAATTTTAATTATTATGGAACAAATTTATCCGTCCGGAGAGATAGTTATAACCGCCGTTTTTGTAGTGTTGTTTGAAACTCAATAATATCGATATAAACTAACTCACTTGTGGTAAAATGAATATTCCATTTCCACAAACAAAGATAATCGTTATTTGATGAAATACTTAGGAACTATTCCTGTGATACAGTGATATTTTTTTGCTGTTGTCTGAGAAGATATTGCTTTAATTCTTGTACAATTTCGTATTCAGGCCAAGGAAGTTGACAATGTTGTTGTCAATCTGATATCCAGTAGTGATTTGTGCTTGTGCTGGCTTACATCCCTGGCCCACTATCAAACGATGCCAAAAAATTTCTGCTCCAATCTTTTGCAACCTTCACCCTTCCTATTTACAGTGCTGCTCTCTTATTTTTGTAGATTTCGCTCAAACTCAAGTTCACATTTGTTTTTTATCTCATCTGTGTGAAGATTAAATAGAATTTGCATTTAATCATCTTTGCCGCTCGTCTCAGTTTAGATTAAATTGTAAATTTATTCGTCTCATGGTCTGGATGCTCAGACCTTCGGCCGTTTTATTTTCTACTCATCGAGGTTTTCTTTCTGCATACAATTATCTCTGACATTCAATCCAGCACCAGTTATTGCAGTTTATGTTGCCAGTATTCGCTAGGATCCTGTTACATAGATAGCTATTGGTAATATCGTTTATCAATTCAGTTTGTTCGCGTAATAACGTTGAAGCGTTTCATAATAACTATCTCTATTACAGTATATACATTAGGTAGCTCCAATATATTAGTTTTGTTCATTTATTTCAAAGGGGCTACTTGAAAGATTAATAAAACATAATTACTAGTATTCTTCTTTTTTTTAGTGTACTAGTGATTCTATTCAATCAATTTGGTTTGCTGTTCGTTTAAAGGCATGGAAAGCCAAGTCAGCCCAATTTCAGATCGAAGCAATAGCAAACAATTTATTCAAAACTAATTGGATTGTTATATTTCTTGAGGAATAAGTGATATTAAATGATATTATAGTGCTCGTCTTGTGTTGTTGATGTTGTGGTAGATATCCATATAAAATGGAAACAACTTGATATTTATTCAAACTAGAGCAATAATGTAAACTGGAGTTAAAAATGATGAAATTACACGAAACTAACATATCAAATTGGTTCAATTAATTAGTAGTTTTCATAATATCAAGTCGTTTTAATTAAAATCAAATATTCGATAAAAAAATATATATTCCACAATCAAATTATTTATTATTTACATTATGGAACCACTTTCTGGGCACAGTGTAATTTTTTGTAAATAATTATGTATTTAATGCTGAATGCATTTTTCGAGTATGAGGGATAGAAAGTCCCGACTCCGCCAATACTGATTATTTTCATTCCATCAAGTATTTTAGGAAATGAATGATCTTTTCATTGATTGTTCTTGTATTCCTAATTATTAATGTTGGTTTGTCTGTTTTCAGGCATGGAGAGCGAAGGCAGCGCGATGTCCGTGGTGCAAGGTATGGGGGGTATGGGGTTTGGAGGGGTATCAGTGTCGCCCTACCTGCTGGACTCTGCACTAGCGAGCGACAACGACCTCAACTATGACGACCATCACAGCTCCGAGGAGGAACTGGAAAACATAAACAGCTCCAATCTGCCTGCGCATGCGCCGAATGCACGGGACGCTCGCAGTCGATCCACCAGCACCCTGCCTGAAAAGCGAAAGTGGTCACAGGTCAGTTAACAAATAAACTATAAAATAATATAAAATGTGTAAAAAAAATTTCAATTAATAAAGAGAGAAAGAGACTAAAGCTGGTTCCCACATTTCAGTATCAGTGGACATGACCGTGGAAGTAATATATTGTCTGGTATTTATCTCTTTTCTGTATAGGGCTACTTGTAATAAAAATAAAAATCTCGGTACCCTTTTTGAATTATGAATGTTGAAACATGTTGTGATTAAATCATTCAAAAAGGGTACTGAGATTTTTATTTTTCTTTCTAGGCTATTTTTGTCTGGTATTAGGGGCGATAACTTTTCGTTATTTGTTCAATTAATATCGGGGGACCGAGCTTCGCTCTGGAGTGTAAAAGCATAGAAAATTTGTACAGAAATAATTCATAGTTTATATTTATTCATTTTCTCTGTCCTACAATTCTTTTTACAGTTATATGAGGAGGGACAACAGGCTTATACCCAAAACTGTCCCTTTTCAATTATACTACAGTCCAAATCAAAATCTAGGTTAAGCGGTTATCACTCATCACAATAACAATATTATTTTATTCACACTTCAAAAACAAACGCATTATCAATTACAAATAGATATACTATGAATTCTATTTAGAATGATATACTATGTTTGTTAATATACTATGTACTATTCTACACTAACAGCATCTAGTTACTATTTTGGACTTTCTGAAAGTAAACATGTTTTCTAAAAAAAAGAGAAATATTAAACGAAAATAAGTTTTTCTTGCTGAATAATAATTTATTCTTCTCGTGAGATCAGCTGAGGAATATCCCACACATGCACTCGCTCACTCACTTCCATTACGGTATAGACAGACGACAAAATTTCCAGCTGTTTTTCCAAGAACGTATTTATCCTTTTAATGTCCTTCAGCGAGTTATCCCAGGGTTGAGACCTAGTGCAATCGAATTTTCATATCATAAACCTACTTTGTTTCAAATTTCGTGAGAATCGTTACAGCCGTTTTCGAGATCCGGTCACATACAGATATATATATAATATAAACAGAAATTGCTCGTTTAATAGTATAGGATTACACAAAATAAAAAATATACTAGAGCTTGTGGATTCTCACATATTAGTATCAGAGAAAGTGACGGGGGGTGTCATTCATATTGTCAGGTATCTCAAATTTGCAAGTATTTTAACTTTTCGAGTATATTATCTGAAATTATCGAAAAATTTCGCATAATATTATCATAATGCCCCATTTGACAGTTAAAACCCAACCTCCCTAAGTGTGTGATCACATTGGATGCGCATATAATGATAAGAGATAATAAAACAATATACAAATCTTGAAGCACCATTAATTTTTAAAAATTAATAATAATTAAGGTTATATTTTTATTTTTTTATTTTAAAACCTGACGATGGTGTGATCACCGAAACTAGTTGTTGAACTATTTTAATGTTTTTTAAAAATAAATGGTGCTTTAAGATTTTTATATTGTTTTATTAATTTAAAAATTAGCCCATGTGAATGAAGTGTTTTTCTATGGAAAGAGCTATAGGAACATCCACACTGAACGCGTGCACTTGATGGTTGCTACATGCAAGTCACAACGTGTTTCAATGGCACTTTCCACATTTTGTTTTTCGGCTCATGCATGATCTGACACTGCATTTGCTCATATATATGCATCCATGTGATCACACACTTAGAGAGCTTAGGTTTAGGCTTTCAAATGACAATCTGTCAATTATATTAATTGTATCATTTCCATGATGCTGAACTATCTGGGTTTTCTACTTTCAATAAATAGTTTGAATAAATGCCAAATAAGCTATTACCAAGATAGCAGGCTTCAGTCAAAATTGTAGGCGTCGTTGGAGTACTTAAGCATATATTCAAGCGACAATATTCTTTGAATGAATTTCGTTCAACAATTTGTAGTATGTTTTCTTGTACAACCCATTAACTATTTCTGAATTTAGAGGCAAATCGGGAACAATAATCACCCTATTCATAATATCCCAGCATTAGATTATTAAGTAAATATACTACATTCATACCTTCATACGTAACAAATCCGAGCTGCGACTCTTTATTCAAAGATAAATTATTGAGATTGTGAAGCCACAAAGGCCAAAGTTATCCTACCAATACTAACAATGAGTCGTAATTATGACATCATGCTGAGAGAAAGCTGTTCATACAAGTTTAATTATTACTCCTGGTGCGAGTAATGGCTTTAAGTTTATAGAATCAATAATCTTGATCATTTGTTCTCAAGTATGACGTATAAGGTGTGATTATTTTCATCACGGGTGTCCTCTATTTTTAATTTTGCCTCATTCAAGAATTTTATGCTTTGTTATCAGTTCGTCAAATGTATTGCAATTCTTAAAAAAAGTTTTCTTGGACACTACATAATCTATATGCATAGGGAAAAGATACCATTAGTAAATAAAATATAATATACTATTGCATTATTTGACTCTGCTATAAGTTACTGTAGTGTAATGAATCATTAAAGTTTTAGATTTCACCCGAATCAATAGTTGAAGTGTATAATAATTCTGATAAAATCTCAATATTCTTTATTCAAAAATAATTAGTTAGTGTCCGAATATGGCCACCATCAGGTACCATGATTAAATAATTTCCACTCAACGTCTTCCACTTCTTTTTCATCTTACGTTTACATGTACGTTTACTTACGTTACTTGTAGTTGTTACTACGTTACTTGTTGTATATACGTATAACTGTATATTAATTGTATAACGTATACTTGTAGGGTCATACTGTAGGTTTACTTGTAGATATGGTTGCATTTATCATAATGTGTTTCATACGGGGTTTCATAGGTTTTATATGAAGAGCTTCTATTTCTCCGTTTAAACCGAGTATCTGCATACGAGCCTTAGTGGCCTTCTCCTTCACCAATCTCGTTTTTTAGTCAGAATCAATAGAGAAAAAAATAAAGTTTGACATTTAGAGTTACCCATATCCCAATCTACACAACCTATAATCAGTTTTCATATTGTGGTTTATAGATCACAACCTTGAATCAACCAGGTATTGTTAGATCAATTGATGTGGTTCAATATTTTTTCAGGACGTAGTAAAGTTTGTGAACGTAGTGAAGTCGACTCGAGTTGTACTTTTCTTGAACAGCCTGCATTCCTCCTAAACTGAATGCTCTCAGATTATTTATGCAGGCTCGGTTTTTGTGGTGGATCCGCCTACGATTCAAACTTGTTAGCATTTATTCTGGGAGGGGCCTTGTACCCATTGTTCAGGCCCGGCTGCTTTCTGCTTAGTCATCCTGTGCTGTGAATGCCTGCCTGCTTGATGCTCCTGGTTTTGGTGGCCACGTTTTATATTTTATAGACTTTGAGGTTTTCAAATATATCACCGCAAGACACTGGGCCACGTTCTATATTTTATAGACTTAAAAATATTCCACCGCAAGACACAGAGCTGTGAAGAACGTATTGATGAGCAATGTATTTTTTCAATCATTTAGCATTACACAATTATAAAAAGGTAGGTACCGCAGGCTTAAACCCAACATGTTATTGATCACTGAAACAGTGTTATTGCTGTATTACGTTGGTCAATATTGAAAATTTGCCGAAATATATGATGGATGAATGGTAGAATCTGTATTCCAATTGAAGCTTGAACAACCACTTGAAGGTGACGTTTTCCTAGTTTTACGTTGATTAATATTGAAAAAAATGCCTGTATATAAGCTGGATGAATGATAGAATCTGTATTCCATTGAAATTTGAAGAATCACTTGAAATCATGTAGGAGAATTTGTCAAGTTTTCCTTAGATGTTGGCAATGGCAATGTATATATGCTGGCTAACTCACAGAAATAATTAATTGTATCAATAAAGTTAATATTACGCTGTATACATATCACAAATTCATCACTGTTATTGCAATTACGGAATCCAATCGAGGATAAAATGCAATAAAATCATATTCATTTGGGTAGCACATCCGAACATCAGTAGGCCTATAGTGTATTACATGTTGTACTACAGTACACTTTTCTACAGTATTCTAGCAACTTACACCCCAGATCCAGATCTCGAATACGTTTAGTTGAACGAGCGTAGCGAGTTCTTACTGATCACTGGAGGTTCGAGTTGTCCGTTTGTATGTTCGATGACTACTTCATTTTGCTTCCATCAATCAACTTCTTTTTTTAACACATATTCCTTTAATATTTATTATCACAGATTCAAGACTGTTTTCATTTAATCTATGTTATTATGTAGAACATGGCCAATCTATAGCGTAACTATAGAAAGGAGACATTCGAGAACTATAGAATGGCCATGTATAGACACAATGCAAACACAAAAAATATATAAAAGTTTTCAGAAAACATCACTTGGAAAGTTGAGAATTTCTAGAGATTCTTGTGTGTAAATTGAAGCTCTCTCTGATCTGTACTGTCATCCTATCTTCCAAGCATAATCGGAAGTAGTTAGTTAGCACTATAACCAACAAATATACTGGGAAAGCTGTGAATACTGTGATAGAAAAATCAGATGCCTGTGTTAGATAGGCACAAACATCAGGTTGGAATATTCGATTCCCCGTACTTTTCACAGCTACTTGGAGGTAAACGAGGCGTATTACGTCGGTGCAGTAATGTTATAATGGAGAATCGAATTCGCTCATGTTATTGGCATGCTCGTGAATGGAACTGATCATGTGTGCCATATGAACGACGTAGTAAATGTGCTGTGCGTTGCCTTGTGTGACTGTGACCGTCTTGTTTGGGCGTTTACTGTCGGCCTCTTCTTCTTTCACTCTTTTCTTTGTCATCCTCTTCTTTTTCCTCTCCTTCTTCCGCCTCTCTTCTTCCTCTTCTTACCTTGACAGGAGTCCTTCATTCCTCCTCAATCTTCACAGATCGCTACTCGCTTTCAGATCGAATCCGAATCCGGAGCGCACATAATAGACGATCAAATTCCTGCAGCCGTCCTGCTCTACTGCTCTGTTCACTCTCTTCTTCCTCCATAGATTCCATATTTTGTCCTCGAATCACTTTTCATCTCCTTATTCAACGGTAGTCGCTCAAGTAGATATTCTTCTGTCTCCTTTCACGGACAGATCTCACTTTCCAGCAGCTCTTTTTCTTTTACATTCTGGGAATGATGAGAGGAGAGTCTGTCTTCCATGAGATTGGAAACTCTCAGTATGAATTATACTGCATTTGATGTAAATTTCCATCAATCAGCTTTTGGTTGTTGCTGAAGTCTACTTATACTGACTAGTGACATAAGAAGAAGATGTCCTTCTACATTTTGGCAATGATGAGAGGAGAGAGTCTTCCACGAAATTGAAAACTCTCCAGCATGAATCAAGGTAGGCCCACACAGATCGTCATCGGACGGACGGTTCACATCGGACGAATAGATTTGATGCATTGTTTTCAATTGGAGTGCGCATACCTATACGATGCGGAAAGGTATGCGCACTCCAATTGAAAGCAATGCATCAAATCTAATCGTCCGATCCGTCCGATGCGTGCCGTCCGTCCGATGACGATCTATGTGCGCCTACCTTTATACTGCTTTTGATGTAAATCAGTAAATGACCACTAATCAGCTGTTGGTTGTTGCCTGATGTCAACGTATTGACTTGTGGCTTGTGACTTGTAGATGCCCTTTAACATTCTGGAAATGATGAGAGGAGAGTCTTGCATGAGATTGGAAACTCTTCAGGATGAATTATACTGCACTTGATGTAAATGACATTTAGGGACCACTAATCAGCTATTGATTGTTGCCTGTTGTGCTGTTGTCTACTTACTGACATGTGAATCATGTGAAGATGTCCCGTATGTTTCATGAACATCTTACAGAATTCATTATTTATGAAATTCAGTAGTATTGTTTCCACGGGTTCAATGCAGACAAAAAACACATTCCATTCTCAATTTGATTGTATGGGAAGAGATGTAGTATTTCTCCATAAAAATTGAGGAAATTATGTTGTCAATTGATTGATTTTGTCATTGTCCTTGATATCATTTTGTTGTCATTGATATAGTTGTATATCTTTTAATTACATTCCATTCTTCTCAACATAAATTTTTCTTGTACAATTTAGATTCTATTTTTTTTTAAACTTCATATTCCTTCAATTGTATTCTGATCTTATTGCAGACTATTTTTTTTCTCAACATAGCCAAATTGCCTGGAACACTGCATATTATTCTTAATTATTATAAATACACGGATTCTATTCTTAACATATCCAATTGCCTGGAATACTCTCATATATTATTCCAAATTAGCCAATTGTGGCACATACGGTCCTTATCTGCGAGCAGAGTGCAAGAAACACTTGGTAGGCATAATAATATTCATCCCTTGGAGATATCAAACCCCAGAACACGTTGAATGGTGAAATTTGAACGCATCGAATCAGTTGTTTCGGGATGCTTCCGCCCATGAGATTGTGGCTGCTTGCAAACTACCTCTGATCCCTTCTTTATCCTCTATGACGTCATTTTCACTTTTCCCTGTGGCGTGTTCGTTTCTAATATCAAGTTGCGGTTGATTCTCATTTGCCCTGGTTCCCTTTCTGTCTCTCCCGTGCATTGTTCGCATTTTCGTGTTTTTCCAGTCCCCATTACCTCTCTCGCTCTCTCCTGCTTCTACGCAACTCTCTGTCCCTCTCTTGTTACGCATCGTCGAATCTCCGCCTAACAAGCTCGGATCAATTCAAGCCACATCAAGTTTTGCAACATAACCTCCACTCTTCTTTCATGGCTCCACTTTTGAATAGCAACATTGTGCAGTTCTGACTGTTGTGAAATTTTCTGAGCTCAAGTTGGCTCAGGTATTCTCTAATTAAACTGCTAATTGAAGTTGCCAGGGAAATGCAGACCTTCCCCTTTCACATAAATGCAATATTCATGCGAATATAATGGTCCAGTTCCTGAAATATAAAAGACTTCTATACAAACAATGCATTTAAATTCATCAACCTTTCTCCAATATAGACATTTATGCTTTTACTATTCAATTGGATGGAATGCAAGGGGCTGAGAACAAAACCTTCAATTCGTATTAATTAACTTTCATTCGAAGTCTGGAAACATCCATAACATAATGAAGCTTTTCCACTCTACCCCAATTCATTGTTTTTGTTAATACAGTATAATTTTATATTACAGTGGAGTCCTAATGTCATGATTGCATGAAAAACTTGTGAAACCAACTTCTTGTATCAAATTAGGAGTTCTGGTTACGTTCCTTGTGTTTCACATCGAATTCGCACCCTTCATTCACAAATCTCCAATTCACTTTCAATATTTTCCTTTGATTGCCTAGATTGATTCCTTGATGAGCATGGCCTAGCGAGTATGAATAATCCCAGTTGAACTTATGGCAATAATGCTTAAGCTATCACTCTCACTGTCACTGGTGTGTGGGAATCTAGCTGTCACATATCAGTGACAGTGAACGTGTCCGGTACACAGCAAATATAATTCCCATGAGTTCTAAAGGGACTATTCATACTCGTTCGGCCGTGCTGAGTGGGAACAGTCCAATCAGAACTCAAGGAAATTATATTTTCACTGGGTTGGTCTCTTTCATTGTCACTGATACGTGGGAATCCAGATAGATAGATGGATAGAGTATAGATATACATTACTTCTGGTTGGCTAGAACGATGTCAGGGTGTATGAGAAATTCCATACACTAACAATATTTTTTGAATTTTAGTCGAAATTGAAAATTCAGTAAATTAGTCTCTACATTACAAAATAAGTATTAAAAGTTTAAATAGTCATTCACACTATTAAGTCTGTTCGGTACACTTTTTTCATTATTTAAATTGGATAATCTTTTTCAATATAATTGTTAAGATCATCATAAGAGTGAGAAAAAGTTGGAACTGAAATTTTTAAGTGGTCTATTCCTCTCACGAGTAATAAGCGAGTTTTCTACTTTGTTGAAGTGCTAACTTTCCAGATCATAAACGGTTTCGACTATGTTATTAGAACTTCTCTTAAAAATTCAAAAAATGTATCTTTCCAAACTAAAACATTTTATTCCCCATATCGTTCATAAATAAAAAAGGAACATTTTTTGTAAATTTGATAACTTGTTGATTTTGGCATTAATCGCGAAAAAATGCATATTAGAACAAAGCCAATGATATACTGAATGTATTAAAAAAACTGCAATGGAAAATTCGAAACAGTTTATGATCTGGAAAGAAAACGGAATCTGGAAAGTTAGCACTTCAACAACCCATAACTCGCTTATTAGACCACTTGAAACTTTCAGTTGCCACTTTTTCTCACTCTTATAATGATCTTAACAATTATATTGAAATATACTATCCAATTTAAATAGATAAAAAGGTGTACCGAACAGCCTTAAACCACTCATTCATTATGAATACTTTCAGTCTGCTCTTGTATTTATTCATTCTAACAATCGTTCCAGCTTGGAGCATAATTAAGCTGATTCCCACATATCAGTGATGGTGAAAGTGACCGATACAGTGCGAATATTATTCCTATACGTTTTAATGGGTCTATCCATACACAGTCGATCGTGCTGAGTGAAAAGAGTCCAACCAGAACTAGTAGACATTATATTTTTAATGTGCCTGTTACTTTTCTGCTGGATTCGCACACCAAAGTGACGACAGTGAGTAGTGAAAATATAATTCCCATAAGTTCTCATTGGAATTTTCATAATAGCTTGGCCTAGCGGTAGTAGTTTGATTAGAACTCTTTAGGGAATTATATTCCCTCTGTTCAATGTTAGTGTCCAGCTTCACTGTCACTGATAAATGGGAATCCAGTTTAAAGCATAGAACAGTGCAAATATACTTATAAGTTACGGTGTTATTCATATTCAGCCCGGCCGGTTGAATCATTGATCAGATATTATAGGCTACCATTTTTGAACTTTTATGGGAATTTTATTTCCACTGTCACTGTTATGTGCGAATCAAGCTTAACTTTACTGGCACTGATATGTGGGATTCAGCTTAAAGCGTACTTGTGTTCACAAGTGTTCTCAATCTGTTCACAATCTTTGACCATTATACACATATACATTATATTACATTTTAGATTTTATATTTTATTTTATTTAAGTATATGTATGAATAATTATGTTTATTTATATGTTTAATGATATGTCATATTATAAAGAGTTTATTATACAGGGTGTTTCAGAAGTAGTGTCGAGAATTTTAGGGTATTGTACCTGGATGCTAGGAGACTACAAATGTCATATTTGAAGTGTCCAAAACTCAGCGGTTATCCTTATAGCTGCCATTTGTTTTTTTCACTTAAAAATTTTTATCTCAAGAACGAATGTTGTATTGATCTGAAATTTGGCATGAATATTTATGCTATAAAGACTCAACTATAAAAAATGAAAAAAAAATTTTCGTTGAAATTTTTCAAAATGGCGGCCATTTTAAATTTTTGATGGCGAATATCTCGAAAACCGTCCATTTTACAGAAAATTTACAAGAGACAAAAAAGTTAGCAAATTTTTTCACGATTCCAATGATACCTAATTTATCAAGATTGGTCGAAGAATAACAGAGAAATTAATTTTTTTCGTACTGCATGCATGACCACTTTTCACCATTTAAAGATCAATATTAATTTTTTTTATAATTTCATGAAAACCGTTCTTATTACAGAAATATATACAAGAATAACTTTCCTCCAAATTTTATTTTACATTGAAAAATATTAATTTCACTCAAATCGGTTCACTGATACTAATGCAGCAATTGCTCAAAATGCCGTCCTTCAACTTGATTACACAGTCTGCACCTTTCAATCATGGACCGTCGAACTGCTATAAAAGCATTTTCATCATCTTGAATGGCACCTGCTGCAGCAACCACTCTTGCCACAAGGTCTTCTTCGTTTTCTACTGGCGTGCTGTAAACAAGGTCTTTCATATGGCCCCAGAAAAAAAATCTAAAGGGTTGAGGTCAGGTGAACGTGCGGGCCACGGTACTGGTCCACCCCGCCCAATCCACCGCTGACGATAGGTCATGTTCAGAAAGTCCGTAACAACATTTCCGAAATGAGCAGGGGCACCATCATGTTGAAACCAAATATTATATCTGTTTGCAAGAGGCACATCTTCCAAAAGTTCTGGTAGTATGTCTCTTAAAAAAGTAATGTACGTGGGAGAATTCAGACGATTAGGAAGAATGTATGGTCCAATCACGTGATTACCTAAGATACCCGTCCAAACATTCAGCGAAAATCTATGCTGATAACCACGCACTTTGACCTCATGAGGATTGTCTAAGGCCCAGACGTGACTGTTGCGAGAGTTGAAGATTCCTTCTCTTGTAAAGCTGGACTCATCGGTAAATAACACATTTTCTAGAAAATTTGGTTGGATAATGTCTTGCTGAAGAAACCAACGGGCACAGATTACTCTTGGCTCATAGTCGCATTCAACCAATGAGTGAACTTTTTGAAAGCGGAAGGGGTGAAGTCTTTCCTTGTTTAGTACACGCCACACAGAAGAAGCACTTGAATTGATTTGCTTTGCAACTGCTCTCGTACTCGTTCTAGGATTGAAATCGAATTTCTGCAATACTTCCTCTTCAAAAGCAACATTTCGAACTGCTCGAGGCCTACCAGCAATTACCCTGTTCCGTTCAAATGAACCAACTTCTCTCAGCCGATTGTGAGTTCTTGTGAACACCTTGTCGGAAGGGAGACAGCGGTTTGGAAATGCAGCTGCATACATTCTTCTTGCTTCGGTCGCATTGCCAAGAGCTGCTCCATACATGAAGTGAATATCGGTGTACTCCAGCGAACTAAATTCCATTACAATAATTAAATATTTGTGTAGAAGCAACGTAAGAAAATATTGAAACTGGAAATTTAAGATAGAAATAAGACCTAGGAAACGTGAGACTAAGAAATAGGAAGCACTACATCTGGTTCTTTACTTTTAATGAAACAACAATACTTTTACAAGACAAACATTATCATCTGAAAACCATTGTAAAATCATCTGTTTGCCCATATGGAGCCATACCGAGTTTCAAAGCTTCATCTTAAATACATCTGGAATTAAAAAATTAATATTGATCTTTAAATGGTGAAAAGTGGTCATGCATGCAGTACGAAAAAAATTAATTTCTCTGTTAATCTTTGACCATTATACACATATACATTATATTACATTTTAGATTTTAGATTTTATTTTATTTAAGTATATGTATGAATAATTATGTTTATTTATATGTTTAATGATATGTCATATTATAAAGAGTTTATAATATATGTCTTGAATATAATAAATTGACAATAAATGAATTGAATTGAAGAGCCATTTTCTCAATTGAAATTCAAGTTTGTATGAAATTATTGAGACGGATGTTTTGTAGGTGACGCCCGAGGCGGTAACGTGCAGTAGCAGTAGCAGTAGCGAGGAGCCACCGCCGGCGCAGAGGCGTGCGCCCAACGTGCAGCTGTCTGTGTCACCGGCCGCCCTGTGTGGCCACGCCACGGCCCACGGCAAGGGCAAGCCCTACTCACTGGCCCCCACCCGCGCCCATAGCTGCAGCGAGCAGGGCGGCAGCTCTGACGAAGAGGTAATTTATTTATTCTACTTCCCAATATTTACAATTACAAACAATAAGAAAACAAAATCACGCAACTCAACGAGATGAAAAATAATAACCTATTGAAGTTTTTCCAGTTACCGCTTGATAATTTGACACCTTGTGAGACCGGACTCCCAATAATTCTCGAGTAATAATTATGCAATAAACAATAATGATTGGTTATTCTCTAATTCGATTAAAACTTGTCACTAAGTCTTAAGTAGCATGTAACATGTCATTAGAATGATAAAAAAATGATATGAAACTACATTTTAAAGCGAAAAAAGACAAGACATATTCAAGTCACTACAACATTCCTTCACAGTACAGGCACACATATCCACAACATGATCGAATCTATTTTAAAAGATAAGAAATATATTCTTATATTATTAATAATGTTCTATAATATTTTATCACAAATTATTTGTGATTCGACGGACAAAGAATTGAGAAAAAGAGAATTTTTTAAATAAAAGAGTGCTACTATGATGTATTCTATGATTTATTTCTGACTAGAATTTTATGTGTTTGTTGATATTGATACTATTTTGTGAGATGTTTTTGTGATTGTTGATTATAAGATAGCCTATTGATGTTGAATGAATTTGTGTTAGAATTTTAACGTGGTTGATACAAATTGTTTTTGAATTAGAATGTGGCAATAAAGATAATTTGAATTTGAATATAGAATGTAATACTGTAGCCAGTAATAGATTACAACCGTTAATAAAGCTCGGCTAGAGTCGTCACACAAGGCAACAGTAATAGCATTTAATTCTGTACTTGAGAAAAGTAGGATGTTCACTTGCAAGATTGGTTTGTAATTGAGATTGTTTTTATTGTTGTTCAGGTGCAAGGCCTGCTGGCGACGACGCCCGTCCAATTCCGCACGTCGCCTCCCCGCGGCACGCACCGACCGCATCGCACGCTCGCCCCCCACCCCTCGCCCTCACCCTTGCTGCCCCTCCAGCAGCACGACTCGTCATCCCCCCGCAAGCGCCACCGGCAGGCGCCCGCAAACGCCAGACATCCGCACGCCATACAGCGACCGTGTCTCGATTTCGAAAAAATGCAACAGGTAAGCCAGTCTTCCATCTGCCTTAGTATATTATTTGTTACCTTTTTTTAAACTTGTGACTAAGATGATTTCATTGTTTATATGTGGGACTTATGTTAGATAACATAAAGATTTGTGTCGTAGGGCCTTACGCTAAATAAATAAATAATAATTGTTACTATACTCCAAGAATAATACGACTTTTGACTCGGAGGAATATGCGGAGCAGAGAAATGGAGGGAGATCAATCAACCACTGTGATGGATAGAGTCATAGTAAGAACCGCAGTTGTCAATTTGTCGATTAGAGTCAGTCGAGTAAAGGCTTTCAGAGAGGAAACTCCGTAAGGTTAACATGAGCGCTTTAATATTCACTAGAAGTTAGAGAATGCTGGACGGTTCAGAACGGCAATATTACCGCAGTTGTATCCCCACCTCTGTATGCCTTCTCTGCTGCGCATGTTCCTGCCAAGTCAGAAGTAATCAAAGACCTTAAAGAGATATAGACCCACAATGCCTATGCCTTCCCAATGATAGCTCTCACTTGAAATTGAAGGCCGCCATTGGGTTAATTTAGCACGAGATATTATATAAATAATATTTGTAATACTATTGATCACAAAGGCATTGGTGGCATTGGTATGTAATAAACTTATGGGTTGCCCCCTCAATGGCGGATTTCAATTCCAAGTACGACACTAGCGCTGCATGTGAGTCTTATGCATCTTTAAGGTCTTTGGAAGTAATTTGTACGGAGTATAATATTATTAACTAGTTAGAGATTCAGAGATAGGCCCTAGTCAATAATTCACTAGAAAATGATCAGTTGCAAAATGAAAACTCTGACACCAGACCTTAGCCAGCCAAATCATACGATATTATCATTACTAAAAAGTCAAGAAGGAAATAAATTGATCCATTCATTTATAGTGATCATGATCAATTAATATGGAAATTGTCAATTATAGAATCTCTTCAACACTATTTTCCTTCCCGTTCGCACTTTGTGCGTAAGTTGTCAGATTAATACAGGTAAAACCAGTTGACGTGATTCGCGTTGACGTAAAACGTATGAGCCTAGTTTGTCCTCTATTTGCGAGCATCACGTGATCAAGGCAAGCGATGAGAGCTCTCAAGGGTTGGAGGTCTGGTTTGTGTGTGTGCGTGCGTGTGTGTGTTTATGCGAGATATGAGAACTCGCTGCACTCATTTGGCTGGCAAAGTTTGTGTGACACTGGTTTTCCATTACATTATTCGGGTATGTGGTGTCATTTGGACTGTACTCTACTGAAATATGGAATTGAAATACTATTAGAGAATAAGTGGGATAAAGTAGAATAGTCTAGGATAAATAGGAGAATGAGTGTTGAGTTGTACGAGGAAGTTGAGGGAGTAAATTACTAAAAATTCTATAGAAGAATAAGTAGGATAATGTAGGATAATCCAGGATAATGTAGGAGGAAGTTGATGGAGTGAATTACTGAAAATACTATAGAAGAATAAGTAGGATAATCCAGGATAATGTAGGAGAATAAGTATAGAGTTTGTAGAAGGAAGTTCAGGGAGTAAATCACTGAAAATACTATAGAAGAATAAGTAGGATAATGTAGGATAATCCAGGATAATGTAGTAGAATAAGTATAGAGTTTGTAGGAAGAAGTTGAGGGAGTAAATTACTGAAAACACTATAGAAGGATAAGTAGGATAATGTAGGATAATCCAGGATAATGTATGAGAATAAGTGTAGAGTTTGTAGGAGGAAGTTAAGGGAGTAAATTACTAAAAATACTGTAGAAGAATAAGTAAGATAATGAGTGTAGAGTTTGTAGAAGGAAGTTGAGGGAGTAAATTGATGTCCATTCTTAATATAATTGTTTAAATTTGGTTTTAAAATGCGATCACTAGTTCAAATAATATTCATTCAAATCACTTTAACGATAAATTCGATTACCGTGTTAAGCCATGTTCATACCAGAGTTGTCAACTGATATTCCAGCAAATTATTGCAAATTTCTTAAAAAACAACAGGCAGCATTTAACTTGTCTTCTACAGAAAAAAATGACACCTTTTTTGAGAAAATTATTTGTAAACAACATTTTGAAGAGAACTCTGGTGTAAACTTGGCTTTAGTGAGCACACTGGTTTTATAATTCATTTTACTTAATTCATACAATAAGTACATCATCAAAATGATAGGGAGAGAAAAAATACGGTAACCTTGTGCTATTCCTCTCCCAAATTAAGATAAGGTTACACATAGCAATTTTAACCTTTCAAGCTTGTTTATTTAACTCATAGAATGACAATTGATATTAATTTAATAAATTAAACATAAACTACCATGCAATTTTTTTTAATTATTAGTTACCGGTACACTGTAATCTACAGTAGCCTACAATTGAATAGCATCACATTTCTACTTCTAAATCAGATCCATCTATTTAGGCCTTCTAAGATGTGTGTCTGTCCCAATGTCCCAAGCTTGTAAGCAAGCACTGCCAAATTTGCGTTATCTGTTTTGAATCTGCTGTTTACATTGTTTCTCTCAGCTAGACTACTATCTATTTTAGGTGCATCTATTTTGCTTGCTTAGTGCTCGAGCCAGAAAACGTGGACATGCTTGAGATGAGAGTGAGCATTGTCGAACTGCTGCCAAACGACTTGGAATATTGTTCCAAGAGTTTTTGAGTTTTTATCTAAAACAAGATAACTTATAAAAATAGGAATCTTATACAACTAGAGAATATAGAATGCATGTAATGCGCAATAATTACATTTTATACTCTGCATACAACGGTTTCGTAATTTTAGTATCCGTCAGCATAATAATATCCAATATTTTACAGAAAAAAATACCATTCACGGTTCAAATTTGTCGAATTAGATTAACCAGACTGGAAGATCATATAGGGTCATATATTATCCTTCAGTCTAGTTGATCTTATTCAATCAATTTCACAGATTTCATCGTGAATGTTTGTTTTTTTTTTGAGAAATATACATTAGATTTGCTGAAAATATCCTCCGTCAGGTAATCCCAGAAGGTAATCCCCATATATTCCGTCTTATATATATTTTTTTCATTCCTCAACATTGACAATTCAAAATTTGCTATTGAACCTTCCTTATGTACGAATTAACTAGACCCCTTGTCTCTTTTTCACTGTTATTGATGAAAATCATAATGATTATCTATGTGAATTAGTAATCCTGTTCATTGTTCCGACCTTACTAATTCTAATTTTAATGCTAGAATTTTACTTATTATTGAAAGTTTTGTTGTATTATGGTAGGATAATCAACAAACGTGCAAATTTGCTATGAAGTAGCTAATTTTTGTGATTCATTGTTTATAGAGACTTCCATTACAGTATTGTCATAACAAAAATATTGTATGGTACTTTCTAGATCAGCTTTGTGTTCCCTTATTTTCTCAAAACTTTTCTATGATTCAGTTTTCTTTTATCATTTCATTGTAGTTTGATGTCATAATTACATTGATAATTTGAGATTTATATGTGTTTGATATTGAGAACTGTAAATATAAACAGTTGATAGAAAAGGTACTCTATTCCTATTCTATTGTTCAACTTATAAAAAGAAAAATCCCCAGATATTGTAATAGAATCTCTAGATTCCATTTCAAGAATAATTATTTTAATAGAAGACTGCCTTCTAAGAATGTTGATATAAAAGGTACTCTATTCCTATTCTATGGTTCAACTTATAAAAAGAAAAATCCCCAGATATTGTAATAGAATCTCTAGATTCCATTTCAAGAATAATTATTTTAATTGAAGAATGCCTTCTAAGAATGTTGATATAAAAGGTACTCTATTCCTATTCTATGGTTCAACTTATAAAAATAAAAATCCCCAGATATTCCAATAGAATCTCTAGATTCCATTTCAAGAATAATTATTATTTCAATAGAAGAATGACTACACATCCTGATAAAATGTAAAGTTTCTATTTCAAGAATAATTTCAATACCCTCTCAAGGCGCCTGTAACTGTTATGGTTTGAATTGCGCTTTACTAGTACAACAACCTTAATTTAAAAACGATTTCTTAATTTCGTTGAAAATATCGTCCAGGTCTTCTGTATCACATTTTAATTGGTTCTCTGTCTTATTCAATAAAGGAAAAAATTATGAACTACAACTACCGTATAATAGGCCTAACTAATACCTTTCATTCGCTTGCTTGAATACAGTATATTCAGTCATATTTGCTGGGTCCAGAATTCGTTTCAATTTAATAATTGAATTATTATTATGTATTATTTCTAAAGGTATTCTAAATGTTACCTAGGAAAGTTAAGGAATCGTAAGAAATGTATTCTTAGGATAAAAAATATGCTGCTTGACTAACACCATAGAAATGTAGTGCACCCTTGAGCTAGGGACCTCACCCTGTTATCTAGAAGCAGCTCCCTATAGGGCTTTCAATTTTAGAATGATAGTAACCGAACAGCTGTTTGCTAAACAATTGGAAACAGCTGTTTTTACGACCCTCTCAAAAATGGTAAGTGAATGAACTTCGTAGTACACCTGAATGAGGTGCAGGTGTCGGCAGGTGTTTCCTTGTTGAGGTCGACTGGTTGGGTCTTCCCTGCTTTGTTTAGTAGGAGCTGACCAGTTTTTTCGACAAAGTACACTTGCATTTCAATGATATCTAGTCAGGTAGGCTCGTGCTGCTATACGGACAATTACCTTCTTTGTAAAGCGAGGGTTTCAAACAGGGTGTCCCAGTTGAATGTCACCATATTTTCACGTTCAGTGTTTCAACCCTCGCCCTCTTGGTGGGGCCCCCAAAATGAGAAGGGTTGAAGAGGTGTGGCAGAACTATGCTCGGGGTTCACTAGCAGTGCTTAGCTTCGCTGCCTCCCCTTCTCAGTAATTATCGCCTTCTGTTGTTCCTTCGTGATCATTGAACGTTCCATCCCAACCCTTGTCGAATACTACTCACTGTTCAAACCACGCACAAATATACGGTTGTACTTTTCTCGAAGCTCCTTAGTTTTCTTGCACTCTTCATTGATTTGTACACCTTTGATTAATATATATATTTGTCTATGTATACTAGTTATACTCTTTTCCTGCCTTCTCAACTCCTTAACTCTGCAGTCTCCCTTGTTTTTCTGATAAATAAATGAATGAAATTCATTGGTTTGAACACTTCTGGTTACTCTATACAGTTTGTCCCACGAAAGGTGTAACAACCGAAGACCATAGATTCTACATCATTATAAATTTGCAACAAAAAATGTTCAGTGAAATTTTCTTATATCGACATTTTTTTCGAGATATATCGATTTCTCGATATTTTTTAAAAACGTCAATTACTAGAAAACCATCAATCAAAATCTAATTCTAAGGATATGGTTAGAAAGAGGAAGAAATTTCCAATAAGATTTACATAATTTGCTGCTTTGTGTGACGTTTTTGAACTTTCTATGAGCGCTCAAGGTTAAATAAAGTGCATTCGTCGATTTCAAAGCCAAATTCCAAACTGTTTGAACGCTCATAAAAAGTTCAGAAACGCCAAACAGAGTAACTAATCATATGAATCTTATAGGAAATTTCTTCCTCTTTCCAACCATTTCCTTAGAACTAAATTTCCACTGATAGTTTTCTAGTTATTGACGTTTTTAAAAAATATTGAAAAGTTGATATATCTCGAAAACTGAGGTCAATATAAGAAAATTTCACTGAACATTTTTTGTTGCAAATCTCATGTCGAATCTATGGTCTTCGGCCATTACACCTTTCGTGGGATACTCTGTATATTTGGCTCTGTATCCCAGATCTATTCTCTCCCTCTCTTCTGAACTCTCTTCTCAACTCATGAACTCTGTAGTCTCCCTTGTTTTTGTGATAAATTGAAAAGAATATCTCTGAAAATAAAATATCTTCTACCCAATTGAAAAATCAACTTATTAATTAATATGTTGATCAATTTTGTTTGAATTCATGCCTTCTATACTTAACGTAAAACTAAATATACAACTCTTCAAAATCAGTTTAGTTTCTTCAAAACTAAATATACAACTCTATTAGTTTAGAGTTAAACTAGAAACTATTTAGTTAAACTAGAAACTATTTAGTTTCTTCAAAACTAAATATACAACTCCTCAAAATCAGATGAAATTATTTATAAGTATCTCACCTAAAAACAATCATTCTATAAAATTAACGGCTCTTTGAATAATTTCATCTCTTGTTACATTGATAAGAGTTTAATAGCTTCTGTTAAATAGCTACAGAGAACTGAGATAGTTGGTTATTATTTTGTATTTGAAGATAATTACTGTAAATGAGATGAACTGCTTCAAAATCTATAGCTAATAATTCATAATTACAAATTATTCAGTACTTCTAAAGATAAGAATTTTGTAAAATAGATTGAATTGATTTAGGGTGTTCGGGTCTCGTAAGAAGTCAAACTACCTCGATATGAACTGAAAAATATAAAATTAAATATTGTTGGTATGGGTTTTTTTTAGAAACAGTAAGAAATTGTGGAAGTTGGTCAAATTAAGTCATATGTATCCTGTTGAAGGAATGGAGAAGTCTCTTTTTGCATCATCTCTTCTTCACCACCCCAGGCATCTGTTACAAAGACATACAGTATCTACTCATTTGCATTTAGTGTATGCAGATCTTCTCTCATCCCATTACCTCGTTCCAAGATTCTGCAATTTCCACAACCCCCCCCCTTTCTTCATCAACTTCCGGCTTTGTCTTGTTCGTCTCCTGGGCTTCCCCCTCCCCCACCCTCTCACACTCATCACATGTTTTGTGGTTGTTTTTTCTGTTATTTTCTCCTCGTTAAGAAAGAAGCCCGTGCCTTGCCACTCTACGGATCTTTCAAATCTGTCCTTGAAACCTTTTCTACTCTTCTTGTCCGGAGGCATTTCAATGTTCTCCTCCCTTCTTCCTCTTGCTTTTGTCATCCTACTCTTATCTCCACCATACATTTTTCACTCTAGATTTCGAATTACTAATATTAAAGAATCAGTAAGCTTCCCTGCTCTAAAACCTTGCTTCATAGAATAATAAAAATGAGTTATTGGAAGATGTTGTTATATTGATACTTCTAAGTTGACAAGCATTAATTTGTTAATTCATTAATTATTTAAGCATTAATTCATTAAGTTGACAACGTCATAATTCTTATAGGCTCCAGAAAATAGAGAAATATTATATATAAATTGCAAATGGCGGACGACTGTTAGGAACGAATGTCGAGTAGCAACTTATTCAAGTCGAGGACGATACTGTCGATAATGAGCAGCTATGTCAATAGCAGAATTTTTAATATAATGTTTTATTAGCCTGTTAGTTTTGTTGCAGATTGAAAAATTGGGATTTTCCATTAGGACTAATAAAGTAATCATATACAATAAGGCAGACAATAAAACTGTAGATAGGACTTCATTTCCATGGTGGAAGGGATCTGTGAGTCTGGGACCACAGCTAATCTAAAATAGATTGGCAAAAATATATTCCATTAGGGCTCAAAATCAAAAATAGATTCTATCAGAGCCCCAAAATATGTTTCAAAAATTGATTCTTTTAGTGATCAAAAATATCCATCAAAATAGATTCTTTCAGAGCTCGTATTATTTTACATCCAATAAGATAATTCCTATAATGTAAATTCATAACAACAATGGACTGTTTGAGAAGATTCAAGTAGAAATATTGAAATTATATTATTCTTCATGTAATTGACACTTATTCCACTATTATTGTTTTCCACAGTAATAAATGAATGGAAATTATTCAAAGTAAATAATACCAAGCCTATCGAATCATGTTACTGATGCTGAAATATTGCTACCAACTCTTATTCATCAATATGTTTGACTGCGTATTTTACTCGATGAATGTATTTTTGAATCCAATTATTTGATAGGAGTTATATCTGATATGGGTCTCGGAGCATATTAGCTGAACTAGGCGATCATATTTCGTTGATTTGATAATTGTAGGAATCATTTTTTTCGCAGTGTTATAAATTATTTCATAGCTCAATTTTAACTGCATTGAAAATTTTACCACTATTGTGATTTAATTTAGTTGTCGAATTTGACACTTCGTAGTGTCCTGATGAGAAGTCCATTGAGCTAAATCCATGAATGGAAATAGATAAGTCAGCGATTCAGCTACAGTAATTCAACTCTCTATTGATCTATTATTTTCGAACAAACAATCTTTTGTTGTCTGAGAAATTTATTCAGCAACTTTATTATAGTCATTCCATATACCGTACTAAATTTAAATTGTAAGACGTAGTACTATTTTTCTCCTGAAATGAAAAATGCAGTATTCTTATTGTATTCTATCGTAATTAACTGAATTAAATGAACAAGCAAATAAGTAAACAAACATAGATCAATAAGCTTTCATGAGTAGATCGGTCTATAATAAATTTAATGGTGAATCGGTCTATAATAATACTATAATAAATTCAAGAGAGATTTAAAGGATACATGAATATAGATTTGTTGTAGCACATAACAGAAACACTTTTCAGTTTTATAATACCAATTTGAACAGGTAACACGATACAAATTGGTGAAAAACACTTAAAAACTTGAACTATTTTCAGAAATTTTCGGTGGCTTCGCCAACCTTTTTCAACTGTCATTGTGGTTGTAGAATATAGATTAGGATATATTTAATTGAGAGATTGTTTATAGCTGAAGTAAGTGTATCAGTTCTACTCGATGAGGCTATCAGTAAATTTCAGCAAATTTCAATGTTAAATTATTTTAATTTCAATATTCAATCATTTAAATATCATGAATTGAATTAACCAGAAAATTTCAATTACAGGCACCCAAGAAAGGTGCGCTCAAGAAATGTGTCGAATTCGATAGGGGCTTGTATTATACTTTGAATTCCTCCATCTTTTTGCATAAAGTAGTACACGAAGGCGGAAATTCGCCGCAATAGGATTAAAGCTGAGGACCCGCAATTATTTCATGCTGTTATTCATCTCCAAATAGTGCAATTTCTCTGTACTCTTGCACCCACATACATTTATCAACGTGAACGCTTCCTTTCAATTATTTAGCTGCGCGACTGCTGCCTTGATTTTTGCCATTATGTTTGAGGAATAATTTTTTCAAAGAGAGAAACCACTTTCCCCCACAAAACTGACTTTACATATCAGTGACCGAACAAATATTTATCAACGAGGGTTAACATTTCTCGTTTTAATCAACCTCGAATTTCCGCTAGAAAAAACAGGCCTCTCGAGTAGGGCTGGCAGTTTCTTGTGGCTAATTATCCGCTGTTCGCAGAAAAATTGAAAAGAGTACTTGGTACATACAGACAGCCCCACAACGACCAATTATTATTAACCCCTGTGCACAGTGCTCAGTGCACTGCACATACTCGGCTCTATTCATTAATTACTCATTGTTAGCATACACATGCAAACATATTGTTCCATGCATGAATAATAGGACTGCTGCAAAAATAGGCCTGGCTCTATACACAGACTTCATAATAGGTTGTATTGTCATGTCTACCTGGTTTATTTGTTTGAATGATGTCACGTTCAATGTCACTGAGATGTTGGATCAACTCCATTGCAGAGCCTTACTTGATTTAGATGTTTTCATTGCATAGCATCACTGATAATTTAGTTGATGTGTCTGTGTTAAAAGTCGTTTTTAATAAATTATGTTCAGACACTCTCGGATAATGAACTTGTTCTGGATCATGAACATGTTCCTCGTGAACAATTTGAAACTAAATTATTAGGAAATTGAAGAAGTTTTGGACATTTGCCTATTTTTTACTATCCGATCTTTTATTGTAAACAGGATCATTTTAAAGAATTGTGTTCTGTTTATCAATAAATAAAAATAACGAGCGAAGCTCGGTGCTCCGATATTTATCTAATAATCACAATCAACTTGAAAGAACTCACTCTCCACTCACAGTCTCAAGTCTTTGTGGAGAGTATTCACTGTTAAATGTTTGAATGAATCTTATAAATTTGTATTATGTTTTTGTGAATGAAAAGCTATTTTATTTGTTTTGAATAGTGTTTTTCAGTTTATATAGGTATCTTGTTCAATTCTCAAGCTGGAAACTATTTACAAACCTATTGGTGTTCTTGGTTTTTTTTAAAGGAGTATATCGTCACTCTCTGAAATAATTCGATTGGTTAATGATTCAAAACAGCTGGGAACAACACGCAATCTACCAGTCCATATAATTCTACAGTCTACACCCACACACACGGAGTGCTGCTATGTAGCCAACGTAGCCTTCTGCGCTACCGACTAGACATTTCCAACTAGAATTATTATTAAATATTAGTAAACTCGAAATGCCAGCTATCGCTGTTCTACCTCAATTTTATGCGCTGGACTGTTGTTTTAGCGAGATGACCCTCATTTCCAACATAATTCACGTGATCAAGTCAAGTTTGGTAATAATTTATTGTCTGGAGGAACTAACTAAACCAATCATACATAAATAATTCGGTAACCTCTGTCTAGCTAGCTGGTGGCTTGTCGCAGCTTGTTGACATTTGGAAGGCTGTTCGCTGACGACTTGTCCCACAATCAATGTTTTACAATGAGCTTCAATTCTGATTGCTAAGACTACAAGTGAGATTATTTTTTATAGTTCATGAATTACGTCATAAAAGGTTTCTTTCATCTTAAACTTGGTTTTTAATCAAATTTTGATAGGTTACATATGAAAATTCCTTTTGAAAGTAATATCATTTAATTAATTTAAAATTATTTTAAATTATAATTATCTCACCTAATCTTATAATTGGAACAATATGTAGCCTATTCAAGAACTAGAATAGTTCAGCCTCAGAGCTGAATGTGCCTGAGAGGCACAAGAGAAAACTGCACAACCTGGAGGCAAATTGACGATCCGCACTGCAACTAAGGTGATATCCAGTCAGATGACCACACCTGTTAAAATGTCGTCTTGCTCCAGAATGCACAAGACATTATCTTTTTATATTTAATGACAAAGCTGTTAAAACAGTTGAATACTACTTCAATATTGGCAAATATATATCACCTGACACGCACCAACAAATGAAGAATTAGAAAGTTGTTAGATCTTGAAAATGAAGTTGATTAATGAATATTATGTAAATATATATAATTTATAGTCATCCTTCGCCAATTAGATGAGGGAGCTCGTGATTAATAATATTGTTACCAGATTTTCATTTTTCAATTAATTAGTATACAGCACTGCATTAATTAAATATTCGAAAAAGTTAATAAATGTGTAGTAGCCTTTAGATCAGAGTGCATTACAAGATTGAATCCAATTCAGAATAAAATCAGGAATAGATACACTCAAATTCAAATCCAGTGCTTCCAGAGTCAATTTGATCAAAATTCCTCCTGAAAAACAGAAAAGAATGAAATTCCCTCTTGAAAATATACGTTCTGAATGTGGGGAGAATTCCCTTAATCAAATTATATTCCACTCTTCAACCGGAGAAAAATAAAATGTCAATTCCTTCTCTGAAACACATTTCGCTCCTACGAATAATAGCATGTCACAATGTTATTTTGGAAGATTTTTCACCACAAGTTATAATATATCATTCCGTTTTCAACAGTTCAGATAATAAATGGATCTCAGAAGAATCAGCCCTATCCCATCCCAAAATGAATTTTTAAGAAAACAGACTTTCAGTTGCACACTGTCCAGATTCTAAACTGTGCTCCTCCATCTATAATTCCAATTATTGTTTATAATCATGATTCAATCAAACTGAAATGTTCCACTTGATCAGTTTAACAGAATTGGCTGTGAAATTCCATTTAGAGCTGGAAGAAAGCGTTATTTATTTGGAAATTGAACTTATTGGAACGTTCTACTATACTTCTTATGCATGCTCTGATAAAAAGAACCAAGTTTTGAGTTGGAAGATTATGCAATCTTCTACAGTGCTCTCTCAAATTTACATGCTCTAAAGCATAATTTGATCAACAAAATCCGATATGTAACGTTTCTCTTGCTTGGAGATGAAATAAATTTGGATATTGGATAATAATACAAACATTCACTTTTGTCGTATGTGTGATGCCACATAAGTCTGAGCTTTGGTAATATAAGATAGATGGATTAATATATACCTTTATTGTCATACGCTAAAACATAATTCTCTCCCGTTCTTGCTGTTTTTTCATTATCCTCGTTACTCTTTTGTGGTTTTGTGTTGTGTCGTAGTATGATCTGCTCTTACCTGAATTTTTTTCTTTATTTGATCTAAATTTATTATCTTGATTCTTATTTTTTTTAGGCTTATGAATATTTTCATATTTTTCCCAAGTTTGAGCTTAATTTCATTCAAAATTGTATATATTTTTTAATTTGAACAATACACATATCAAATTCATGATTAGAAAAGGATCAACAGGCCTAGCCCAAAACTGTCCCCTTTCCGAATTTTGACAGAAGTAAGCCAATGTCTAAAAGGTAGGTTATGTTGCTTCACTTTGAATCAAATTCCGAGTCCAGAAATATACAAACTAGAATTTAGAATTTAATTAAAGTAGATTGAAAACCGAAAAGAATATAAATATTGCACCAAACTGTAATTTAAGACTAAAAAATTGAATCATTTCCAAATTTAAAAACTAGAAAACGGAACTAAACTCACTCCAAAAATCACAGGTGATTTGTGTGTTATTAGAGCAATAATGGAGTCTCCCTGTTGCTCTCACATATTGTACCTTTTCAAAAAATAAGTAATACGTTTTGTGGATGAAGGATACAGTATAGATGAATGGACGCAATATGAGGGTTCCTTGTGATTTTGAAACCGTACAAAAAATTCACAATGCTGTAGGTAATTAGCATACAGAGGGAACATCCAATGAGAAGGGCTCTTGGAAAGGTCAATAAGTAGGCGTAGCTGGCTGAAAATGAGAGATAATTCCATGAGATGCCTTGAGCGTAATTATCACATTTAGGCTGAGATTTTTTCTTGATGCACACGAGTCTTTCGTTCTCGGACAACATCTCGTTAGTGCAGATGGCTTCGCTAAAACGATGCCTAAAATCGAAAGGAATAATCTAGAGCAGAGTGGAGGTGACGCATTGAGGAGTGAGGGAGGTTCTGTTTGCGAACAAACAGGACTGCAGTGCTAGTGCTGGGCTCTGGTCTCTGGGCTCCCTTGTGCCAATATTTCCTAGCCTTTTTCTCGCTTCCGGCTCCAAAGAAGCAGCAAAACTCGGCTCCGGCGCCGGCATGCGATTCGCAGCCCAACACTGAAAGTCAACAGCAATTAGTAGCGTCATTTTCCTACGCGCTGGGAAAAGAAGCTGAACGCTGGATGATCAGATCGGACGGCCTCATTTTAAAGCTAATAGTTTTCACACTGTGATGGCTCAGTGATTCCTTAAATGGATTGTTTCGTTCCAAAGAAAACGTTCTTCCTGTTGAATCCAGCAGGGTAACATTTTCGAAGTAAAATCATCTTTCTCTTTGTATGTAATTAATGGACTTGTAGGCCATTGCAGTTTGAAGCTCCTATCATAAAGTAAGGAAATATTTAATATTTATCAATTTATATAAATATTTCAGGAAGGATTGTTTCAATTATCTCTGCTACTATGTTGATTCAATTAGTTTTCTTTATCAGAAAACTCAATAAGATTCTGACAAGATATCAAAAAATCAAATCAACACAATACAATATACATAAAAGAAATCAAAACACAAAAAAATCACAATCAAAAATAAATTTCTAATAAAATACAAAAACAGGCTTCATGGCGGGGTGTGCTGAAAAGAAAGAAAGAAGGAAAAATACCTAGCCAACTATGGTTTCCCATGTAATAGGCAGGTAGATAAAATTACAACTTATTATTCTACTTTAATATTCTTAATAAGGAAAATAAAAATCACTGTATTACACTGCCGAACTCAAATACACCATTGAATTACATTTTGTAAATTGTAACAAACTTATATCAGTAAGTTTTTCTCGCGCAATGAGTCTGGAATGTTTAACGATTAAAATACAAACATTTGATCTTCTATACCTTGTTATTGTCATACTGGATGCTACAGGAAAGTGAAATTTTGGTTCCTTTTTCGGTTGAAAGTAATTTACCGTTGCATCGTCCGTTGCTTTGGCTTCATTATTGACCATATGCCAAAGGGCATTTGTTTGCAAATTATTTTTTAAACAATATCCACGATTGACGTACATAATTCAAACTTGAACTAATTAACGACCAATTTCGTTGTTCAACCGTGTATTTATTGTGTAACACTAATATGAGAGATATGGAAAACATAAATAAAGGAGAAAACTTTTTGGTAATTTTGTAAGCTTCAATTTCGCACAGAATACAGATGTTACAGATGGAATTAAATAGAGAATGCATTTATTTAACTCTATTTAATTCCATCTGTAACTGGTTGGCCGCTATGGCTTCGTATAAAATGAGCGCTGCTATCCAGAGATTGTCAGTTTGGTGTAAGGGTAAGCATTCCTGACTAGCAATTGGCAGGTACCGGGCTGGCAACTAATTTTTGGATAGTAGTTCTCAACGAATTTCCATCTAGCTGTTAACCCTGTTGTCAATGTCTGCAGTAGCAGGAGTCTTCGAGGTGATTTACAACATTTATTTAGGATTTTCGTTAAATAATAATTAAATACAAATGTTCATAAGATGCATAGTTTCCGAGATATATGCGAAAAGTGGAAAAATGGTACTTTCAAACCACCCCCACCCCTTTAGCACAGGGGGTAGGGGTGAGGACTTTTGATATGTTAATCCTCTTACTATCCTTAAAAGAGCTGTGAAGTTAAAAATTGTGTTCCAAACTTTTCCCTCTATACCTTTATTTGAGCATGCATACGTTGCCTGGACTATAAGGTTTACTACACATTAGGGTTTGTTCAAAGTTCAAGATATTGGAAATATGATAATTATGATTACTTCATTTTTTACTTAATATACTCCAAGAATTTCTCAGTGTGTGTGAAATTCTTTAACTTAATCTTTATAATTGAAATGGAAATTGGGTTTTTGTGAAAAAATAAACTCACAAACATAATATGTATAACACAACAAATTTTATAAAAAAGCAATACCTCAGATCACGGATAATGGAATACTAGTATTAAACAATAATTACTGAACGATATATCTGCATCACGCCATCATTTCAATAGAATACTAGTATCCGTGCATCAGATAAGTTATCATAATTTTAACCACGTTCCAACCTTATTCAGATATAATTTTATTAGAATTGGATTTGCAGAGTAGATTCATATTTTTTTACCGATGAAGTGAAATGATAAACCCTTTAGGCTATTGTTTCATCAACTGTATTTCAATAGGAAAATAATACTGTAGATTGCGTTTCCTCCCTATAGTGCCAGTTCCATGTTATTGAATTTCAACGGTGGGTGCATGATAATGCATTTCAATTTCAGTTACTTGAAGAGAGCTTTGTCTGTGTTCCAAGAAGTGGGTGTTCTGAGCGAGAATGATAGGATATTCAATACTGGAACTCAGTCTGTGAGTTGGAACATTACAGTCTGCTCTAAAATGATGGCGTGTTGCAGATCGATTACTCGTTCAGTAATTATTGTTCAAACAGGCAAATTGAGTTTACAGTTGGCAAGTAGCTCAGCTCTCGGAAGACAGTTTCATTGAATTTGTTTGCAAATTATTTTTGAAACAATATTCACGTCTGACGTACATAATTCAAACATTATACTAATTAACGACCAATTTCGTTGTTCAACAGTGTATTTTTAGTCGATACTTCCTGAAAAAGAATGGCTTTCTTCAAATTCTATAAAGTATTTTGGGTTGTTGATAATTTATAAATTTTACAATATTAACACAGATTATCTATAATATAGTAAAGGAAAGAATAATAAACGTACCTACGGGGTAGGAAATTCACGAATGAACTACTTATCTGATTAACTTGAAATTTTGCTTAAATATAGGGGCACCGAGCTTCGCTCGTTATTTTTATTTATTGATAAACGGAACACAATTCTCTAAAATGATCGTGTTTATATTTCACAGCTGGGCTATATGTCATCTTATGAATTTCGGGGATGCGATATTTTGATTTTTCACATACTAACTCGCTCACTCACTTTTTTACTATCCACAGCTGTTTCAGCCAAGGATGAATTATCCTTTTAATGTCGTTCAGTGAGTTTTCCCAAGTATGAGACCTAGTGCAATTGAATTTTTATATCATAAACCTACTATGTTCCAGATTTCGTGAAAATCGTTAGAGCCGTTTTCGAGATCCGTTGAACATAAATATTCAGATATAAATAAAGATAAATAACCAGTTATAAAAATACAGAAATTGCTTGCTTAATATAATAGGATCTACCGAGGATGGTTATAGGCCAATTTTAAATTATCCAAGAATTTAGTAGTCTAGGTCAGACCCTTGCAGACCACGGGTTACCTGCTAGTTTTGAATAAATTCCAATATAAGTCGGTTCTGGCATAGAGAGATAAGAAAGATAAGATTTCGTTAAGAAAGATACTTACAAAAGTAAAAGATACTTACATTCTTGGTCTGTGGCTATAGTGATGACAGACTATAAATAGTGATCGATCAAGACGGTTTGCTGTTGTGTGAAATCTGAAATTCATTGTCAGTAAATAACTTCAAATTGAATGAAATGTATTTATGACGATATGAATTGAGACATATTTTATAACTCATGAAGCTTATTCTTCATCAATCACCAGGTTTCGCCAGAGACAATTAAACAGTGTATTTACTTTATGGTATTGCCATACAAAGTACGTCGATAATCTACTTTCACCAGTGAAAATGATTATCAATAAAATACATTCATCATTGTCATGATTTTCTCGAGATAATCTAGAATTTTTCACGATAGAGGGGAAAATATAAAGTTGATTCTAATGGGTGTTGGGCTGGTGCAATTATGGTGCACTTTTTATGAATGTTGGGTTTGGCGGTGGCACATAATTTATGACTGTCGTGATGCATATAGCTATAGAGGCACATTGTGTATCGTGGCTGGGGGATGCGTGTATTTTTCTCATTAGCGCAGAGTGCAGCCAAGGTCGAAACTGGTAATACCTTGTTGCCTGTGCTACACGGCTACACAACCATGTCGGGACATGACTGTTCACATATGTTGTTGCTCTTTTACTCACTCCAGTTAGTTCAGAGTACACGTCTGTAGAGAATTCGCGACACGAAAAAGTTCCTATTATGTTGTCGCATTGGAGTAGAGGAAAGCACTCGGTATACTTCTGCTTTTTGTACAAGAAACCTCTCGTACTATCAGAGATGTTCCTTGGGAATCTTCTAGAAGATTTAGAAATCACATGGTAGATTTGGCTATGTGTGACCTCTTCAATTTTTTTTAAATTGATTGAAAGAGTGGAACCAAACTTCCTTCATCTAGATCCTATGATTTTGATTGAAACATTTCCTTAAGCTGCATACTAAATGTGCATTTATACTAAATGTATTTAGCTGCATTTTGATAATGTACTTGTTGTATAAATGAATAAACTATCACAGAAAATAGAATGTATCCTCTTTAAACTCCTTGAACATATTATATCCTAATGAACATATTATATTTAACTTGAACTCCATGATTTCCTACCCTACTTTAAAATTGATGATCCTGTTTGATACTATTGAACAGTTTGTAATATTCAGTCTACATCTTTACCAAGTGGCAGAATAGAAATTATCGAAAAATTGAGTTCTACATATTTTGCAATCTTCAATAAACTCTTCAACGTTTGTATTTTATCTTGATATTTCGCACAGAAATGTATTTATTCCAAAAATTTTTTTTTCATTTGAAATTCTCACAAAGTATTGATGTGGAAGGAACTGGCATATTCCATCTGAATATCTACTAATGGTCATTAGAACTTTTTTGCTGGATCAACCTTACTTAGTATTCTAGAGAAATTGATTTTCCAAAAAACAATACTAACAAACATCAATAGTGGGCTTCTATTGAGAGGTACATGATATTAAATATATAATTATACAGTACCGTACTAAATTGAAAATAATGCAAAAGCTATCACTGTACGTAGTGTATGTACTACAAATATAATTGTGTACATAATACATTTACCAAAATTCATATATAAATACTTGTATACTAAATACAACTGCATAATATTGAAATTGTGTACAATAAACAAAATATCTTCAACATTTTTACCTATCTCCCCTGATTTTTTGATTATACATAAACAATAGTATCACTTGGATTTCAACGTTTAGAACTAAAAAAGAGAAACGACTATAGAATAATATGTTCATGTGGAGTAGTAAAAGTTGCTATAATGTGATGTGGTTGGTAATGGCAGGATGATTAAGTTGGGTTGAGACGAGAGAGAGCAAGTGCTTCATCTCTTTCTGCCACTGGTGGTGAGAGTGAGATGGAGGTATGATATCGATTGCAAGGGTCACGGGGTCACACTTAGCTGTTGAGGCTGCTGAGGTGAGAGAGACATCACCATCAACCAAATTAGAACGGGATGAAAGATAGGAGAGGCTCTAATCTCAAACTAGCTATCCGTAGTAGAATTCATATTCATATCACTCTAAACTGCCTGTATTCCTCATAAATAAGAGCAATGCCTTCCTTCCAATCAATACTGAGAGTTTGTAGTGAAACTAATTATTATTTCTAAATAAGTTGGACAAAGTTGATAAATCGGTCACATAACTTTTCTCTGAATGTAGTGCGAGTAAAATTGAAATTTATTTCTACTTTTGTAACATTTTGTTGTCTATTATGAAAGTGTTTATCATGATATTATGACCAAAATCTCTGATATGCATGCTATAACTGAAGGGTGCTACAGATGGAAATTACTTAGATATTGCATTTATTCAAATGCTAATGAATTAATAATAAACGAAAATCAAAATTGAATGCTGCAACGTCTTCGGGGTGATTTGCATATCGTTTAATAATAATTATGAAGGGTGTTACTTAACTTATGATCAATTACCTCGAATGGGTTCATAACAATCTACTAAATAATTAAATCACCTCATTTCATATTGAACTTTTGTAGTAATGTATGGATTGCAATGTTGGATAGGTACTATAGATTTCTGACTTTTCCTCGAACATATTCTATTCCCGACTATACAATATGATGTATTAATAAAAACATTATAAAACTTGTAGAACTACAAGGGTACTACAAGTTTTTATATTGTTTTTTTAATTTGAATAAAGTAGCCCTTATAAGTGAAGTGATAATATGATATATCTATGATTATATGACTAAATCTATGACTGAATGAGGAGAATGCTTCTAAATCTTCCCTCAATAACTTTACTCATACAAGTCTAATGGTCATCAAATCTCATTGATTACAAAGATGCTTAATACTGATTGATATGTGATACGTGTACTTGAAAATTGTTATTTAATAATGTAGATCAATGGCTTCGAATGATTTGTCAGATTTTAATTACTGATTCATAAAATAATATGTATTTTATTTTCCATTCTCTAGCGTCTAGCCCCTCGTTTCTCTCAATCCTTATTTTACAGTGAATGATATTTGAATATCCTCGCTGGTATTGTCTCATTAAATTGGAAGTGCTGTAGTACAGAAAAGACTGCAATGTATTGATATAGATGAGCCATGTTGTACATTTCTAGTGTGTATACACCGCTGATAGGTAGAGATTCATCTAATTTAGCAGTATGTGTACATTCTCATATATTATAACATCTAACTACGGGAGAGCCCTTTCTATGTTATAGCGCAAACAAGAGGTTTGAATCTGTGGTTAAAAGCAGATACCGACAGATTACTGCTGAATTAAAGTTTACAGAAACTTCTATGTTCAACGAACACGACTCCAGATATAAATCTATTGTCCGAATAGAGGTTTCCTAGAATTTCACGGTGGAAAACTCTGCTAATGCTACTTGAAACATGTAGAAGTGGCAACAGCAGCATTTCATCGAAACTGCAGATCCTATTTTTACTGAGTTTCGCGTCCAACTCAGTTCGCGTTTTAAATGTATCATTGACTAGTTCAGCTTTAGATTGCTGAGCACTGAGCAGCGAGAATTTGAAAGAGAGCTTCGCAAAATGGCGGACGAGCTCGTAACTTTCAGCTTCGTGTTGCAGTGCACGGAACTGAAAACGTCAAGTTGAGAACCCTCAGCTTCCCTTTTGTACACTTCCGTCATCAGAAAAAAACGCCACAACCATTTTCGTTGCGGTTTTTCCACGGCGCTTGGCGAACTACACTGACAGGGAAGCCTCTGCTCTGCTCTGCTCCACTCGTTTCTATCGACTTGCCTGCTAAATTCATAAGAAAATAATATCCCTGCATCATTTCAGACGTAAATACTGAACCGAATTTGTTGGATAGAGAATTATTATCTATAAGATTTCATGACTGCAGTTTAGATACATAGACTTTTTTTAAAACCTGTGTTTTTTGCTTATTTATATGAAGTCCACTTTGTATCTTCTAATTTATGTCATTCTAGCAGTATATTTTATAATATTTAGAGACCGGTCGGTCGCATCAAATCACCCATCTACGTAGTTCTTAACTCTACTTTCAAGATTTATGCATACCACCCCACACAGGCTAGGCTCGGGTTGTTTTTTTATTCATTCATAAAAAATCTTATCATTATGTTAGATCATTATATTAATGTAAATTTCTATGTTTCGATTATAAGATACAGATTTTCCTGTTATTGTACTGTTCTTTGGATGAATAAAATCTTTTTAATTTCATTTCATGTATATTTTGACAACTTTGATAATATTGTATTGAACTGATTCTGTAAAGCCTGTTTTCCCCTAATTCAAGTGTTTCATCCAGTAAATAAGTCATAGTACATTGAAACCATGCCCACTGCACAGAAATATAATTAATGCTTTTCGGCCAGATTAGCCGAGACGACTATGGCGTTGCACCCTTCAATCTGCTAGTGCTTCCTGGTCGTGGGTTCGATTCCTGCCGACAGGCATGGTCGTTTGCACATCTCATCAATCACAAACGAACTTTCCATTACCTACACACAAGCTAAAAGCTCATGTGGGCATTATCCACGATAAAAAATACCAATTTTCAAATCTAATTATCTAACTTGTTTTCAATTACAGTAGTTAATTCGACTAATTTCAAATTCGATGACCTAACTTGTTTTCAATCACAATGGTATTCGACTAACTTAGACGTTCAGTCGTTTTGGAGGGATTCCGTAATATTGATTTTTTTCATGTTCCACTGTAAATAATAATTGAAGGAATAAAAAATATTTGAATTTGAAATTAAAACTTATGAAGAACTTTGTGATATTGAATCGGGAACAGTTTTGGGCTATAATACCTGTTGTTCCCATACCTGTATGTATTTTTGTAAATAAATAATAATGAATTAAATTTTCATTTATGATTGGAAATTAAGAATATACCAGAAATTGCTCGCTCTTTTCATTTCAACAAAAGTTCGGATCGCTTCATCCCCCTTTGTGTTGTGAGTAATAGGAATAATATTATTTTCGTAACTAGTATTTCCGGGGCGTTGCTGCTAGGTTATTAGTTGTAAGTTTGTGTCATTAAAGTTATTATCGGTCTTCTTCTATTGTTATCTCGTTTTGATGGAGTGGGGTTTGTTATTTCGGTGCGTGGATCCCTGATATTCTAGCAAGCTAAGCCACCATCGGCGAAGCCACAAAAAAGCCTGACTTTCCCTTTTTATAGAGCTCCTACAGCACGTGAGCATCTATCTCACTCTAACAGGAACCCTCTTCATTTCGTTAGCCTATATGGACTTTTTATATGATTGAAGCTGGCGTTGTCAATGATGTTGACCTTCCACGCAAAACCAGCGGGGTTTCACTGAATTGTGTCGCTTTTGATGCTTCAAAGTTATCGAAAATGTGGTTCTTTTCAGATGGGAATCTCTTGGATCCCACAGTAAGATTCAGTTTATACTGTCAGGGTTCTTTGTATATATTCATCAACGCTTCCTGTTCAACTAATGCTGACTAACATGAAAATAAATTGGAAGTTGCATTTGTTCATTTATTTATTTATTTTTATTCATCTATTTATTTATTCGTAGATACATTCACAAATCATATAAAGATTATTGAGAAGGAACAACAGGCTTGACCTAAAACTATTCCATTCCCAAATTTTGATAATGTCCAAAAAAGGAGTAAAACAAGAACAAAATCAAATGCTAATCAATAAATAATAATTATTAAACGAAAATCCCAATTAAGAAGTCTTCGGGGTTGGTATTTCAAAATCAAATGCTAATCAATAAATAATTATTATTAAACGAAAATCCCAATCAAGAAGTCTTCGGGGTAATTGGGATTCTCGTTTAATAATAATTAATGCTGACGAAGTTTGAAGTGAATCTCACTATAGAGACTCCTTATTAATATTAGCCAACATTATTATATTAGCAATAATTAGCACTCATTATTATTATATAAGCAAACCATTTGCTTAGAAAGGGTCCTAGGTTTTTTTTTTGTTTTGAATGAATTGTATCCGGATCATATTGTTATGTTAAGGAAGCATTATTATTATTGCTATTATAATCACTATATCATTATTATTATATAAGCAAACCATTATTTGCTTAGAAAGGGTCCTAGGTTTTTTTTTTTGTTTTGAATGAATTGTATTGTTATGTTAAGGAAGCATATTTGCGTTATTACCTGTTTTTTCCGTTGTAATATTATGAATAAATAAATATTCTCAGCGAGGATCGACTTGTTGTATTGAAGACTACATAACTCTGGACTCTGGTATACGCTATCTTCAATGGTCTCTTTCTTTTTTAGGGTTACGTGTGTGTATTCCCAAAAATTAAAAATCAAAGTACTTTCTTCTACATATATTTTTATTTTTCACAAGATGTCTCAACATCAAATTCATTTTCAAATGAATGAAAAATCTAGTTTGAAAGGGTGTTATTTTTAATTTTTATGTGAATAACTGGTACTTTGTTGAATAGAATTGAAACATTTCTAGCTGATTGCTGCAAAAATATTGCACGAACGTGGTGCATTATTGTCAACAAACAAAACTGTATGAGCTGCTACTTTTCCTTCACATAATTATAATTTTTAACAGTAACTTCAATGTAACAAATATTATCCTATTATATTAAGCGAGCAATTTCTGTATATCTGTTTATATTTTTATATCTGGTTATTTATGTTCGACGGATCTCGAAAACGGCTCTAACGATTTCCACGAAATTTGGAACATAGTAGTTTTATGATATAAAAATTCGATTGCACTCATCCTTGGGAAAACTCGCTGAACGACATTAAAAGGATAATTCATCCTTGGCTGAAACAGCTGAGACTTTCGTCGTCTGTGGATAGTAGAAAGTGAGCGAGTGATTCTGTGGAAAATCAAAATATCGCATCCCCGAAATTCGTAAGCTGATGTATAGCCAGCTATAAAATATAAACACGCTCGTTTTAGAGAATTGTGTTCTGTTTATCAATAAATAAAAATAACGAGCGAAGCTCGGTGCCCCGATATTGGAAGTTATACTCCCAATATTATCATTCATTAAATTTCTGTAGAGTTTAAATATAGAGAAATTTCTGTATAATATATGCTCGAGTCATAATTATAAATAATTTGTAACAATAACTTGATAACTAGTTCTAATCTATATTTTTTTATTGTCTTTTGTACAGCACTGTATTTTTTCCTTTTCAATATTTTCGTTTTTCTCATTGTTTGTTCTACATTCTCAAGGATTGTGAAAAATAAATTCACTCACTTACATTATTGTTTTGTTTCAGTTGAAGGCGCGAGCGGTGACTGGCTGGCGTCCAGGTGGTGGTGACCACGGCCACGGGGGTGGGGGGGAACTGTCGGTCTTCTGCTGGTGATCTCATCCCCTCCCCTCTCCCGCCCTGCTGCTGCCGCTAACAACCACTTGAAAACTATTACTATATAATTATTACAAAGACTTTCTAATCAATTACTAGTGACTTGTTTTTATAAGTATATAAAAACAAATGTATAAAATATGACATATATAAATATTATTTTTTTTAATTAATCTTGATAATATAATGAGAATAAGCTGCTCACGTGGGTGAAGCAGGGTGGCTGATGGATGGTGTTACGGTGGTGTTATGGTGGTGTTACGTCGATGGTGTTACGTGTCACGTGTCACTTCTCCACATCAACATTGATTTGAACTTTTTGTACCTGTAAATCATATATATATACGTTTTTTGTCAATTACGAGAAATTTTGTCATGGTTATTTCGCTTAATTAACTTACTTGTACAAAATCAAAATGTAAGATATTTTTTAGAAACATTCTGCAGGTGTTACGAAATCGAGTCGATGGAATGTTGATCTGTAACTGAGATTTTATTATTTGTTAATTTACTTGGCCAACCGCTGCATAACATGTTTTGCCTTTATCTACTTCTTGTTTTATTAACTAATGTTTATTTATTATTTACGCTTCTACTATGTTGTTTTTTGTTTGCGGCAATACTTTGACTGAGAAATAAAGTAGTTTTTGTACAAAAATAACTAAACGTTTTGAAAAGGAGGACAGAACTGAATAGTTGAGATGTGTATTTATATTATTAAGACTTGCGTTTTTATTGATGATATATTATGATTATTAGTTATGCATCGCTATTATCGAATGATTATATGTTATAATTCCCATTATTATACGTTGATTATATTTAATACTATAAACTCATAAAGACAATTTATTTTCAAATTGGTGTGTTGTATGGGATGTGTTTTATATATTAACAATGAAGAAAGGTAGAGTGGTGGAAAATGTCATGGAGATGATGAACAGTTGTTTATAGAACTGGGTTCGTGTAAAATCTGAAGAAAATTAATGTATGATTGTTATAAAAAACTTTTATAAGATATTATGTGTCTGTTAGTATGTCTGTGATGAGAGTATCTCAGTGTGATTGTATCTTCAGGTATTTGCGGTATGATGATGGAACAAATAAAATGATTGTAATATCAAAAACCAATCAATAATCGAAGTTCACAAGCATTCTTTTACAATTGTTCAAATTTGAATAATAGTCTAAAAACATCTCAAATACCTTGAAAGTTAAGCTAGTAATTTTCACCTAATGTAATTGGTTTTCAGTTGAATATCATATTATTCTACATATTATACATACAAGATGTTGAATACAAAATTGATAATTTAACATTAAATGTTGGAAATTAAATTTCATAAATCGAATATTGAAATTTTGTTGAATTTATATATTTTACTGATGTAAGCTCATCTATTCTACTAATTGGTAATGAATGCAGCTCATACTGCTCACATTTCTGATGGTAATGTGTCAATACCTTTCTGTGAATAAATTTGTAAAGGTAGCAAATATTTGCAGTTTTACATTTTAGTATTCTGCAGTTTGTAATATAGTTTTAAAAACATACCTTTTATCACTATTTAGAATGCATTTTCCAGCTTCTCTTCCTCTAAACCATGTAAATCTTATAATCTCTTCCCTGATATCATAGTAAAGTTGTGTACCGTATTCAGTTTCTGGAAAATGAGATTTCGCCAGCATTGTTATCACTAAATTTCTATCAGATTGCTTATTTGGAAACTGAAGAAAAGTTTATTTTATAGCTTCATTCTTCTCATATACCGTACCGTTGAATTCATGAGTTGTTTACCTACTAATAATTATTTCATATTTTTGCATTTAATTCAACAAACTCCTTTTCCATTCTCATTCTGCTTGGTCGACTCTATTATAATCTTCTCAATTTATTTGAATCGTTTGTAGAATTATTAATATGGGCTTTCAGTGCTATGCTTTACAGACTGTTGTTACAATAACATGACAGTCGAAGAATTTCTAGTCTAATTTGAGTTCCACAAGTAGGGAATTACAAGAAATTGCAATATTTCTGTAAGTTTGTCCAATGGGATGAACTTACGCATTAAGAATGTATTTTAGTTCTATTCACCTTCAAAAATCTATGTACATGAATATGGAAAACTCGTGATATGAATATATCACAATGATTCCATTATTTTGCCATTTACAATAACTTGGCTAATTAATTTGCCATATATTATGCGAAGCCACCTTTCAGTAAGTGGATTTGATATTTAGAATTTTTATTCGCAAAGATAGTTTGCATCAAGTTCATAGTTATTTTTTATTTGTAGTCTATACAAAATCTTTAAATGAAAGCGAATAATTATGTTGATTTTTTTAAGTATAAAAATAAACACTAGTAGTAAAAAAATGAGGTAGTTATGCTTTAAATCATCTCTGAAAAAATTATTTTACAGTATAATCCTCCTTTTCTATTTAGATCTCAATAAATGTTTGCTAGTCCCTTTGTTCAGGGTAATATAGCTGAAAACAGTGTATTATGTTTTCAAATATCTCATTTGTCCTTTGAGAGCTGTCAAATCTATGTTTTATTCATTCTTAGGTAATACTTACTATAATTAGCTCAAAAAGTTTCAATAATTTTGATTTCAAGTCCACTCAGTGTATTAAGATTACTGATATAAATCTAAATTAGTTTTGATATTCTACACTTGATATAAGTTAAGTTTCGACATCAAACATTTTTAAAATTAAAATAGTTCCATTCACTTTGAAAATAGATTACACCTTGAGTTTCATACCCAGAAAAAATTAAAGCCGTTATTTCTTGTGTTAATTACTTATTGATTAAGATGATGCATGAAACATGTCTTAATTAATTTATTCTGATTAACAGGCTATAAAATATATCTTATAGCGCATTATTATTTTAGTCATCATTATAATGTATCATTTCATTGAAAATAAATAAATAGAATTCAACAGATATCTTGCTAATTTGGATTAAAGCCGCGTTTACACCTAAGTTATTAACAAAATGTTAATAACTTAATCCCTATACAGTAGATTCTATTAAGATTGAACGGAACTTGACAAACACATATGTTCATCATGTGTATGATAAGTTATGTTCTATCTAATAGAATCTATAAGGATTGAGTTATTAACATTTTGTTAATAACTGGTGTAAACGCAACTTTATGGTTGGACTTTTCTCATGTTTTAAAAAGATCTGACAGTTTCTTGATATGTATTACTGTAATAACTTTTTCTATAATTTTATCCTAAAAAGAAAATGTAATACTAAAATTTTGAGAATTTAAAATAATCTCAATCTGATTAATGTAAATGAATTTCATTTGTGATGATGTAGTAAGATGCACTAAGCAAAGTATTATTAAAGACTTCTTTTTATTGTATTATACATTTGTATATTTCTTTCTTTAATTACCATTTCTGCAGTCTACTTTTTCGTTTCTTGTTTGATGTTATAAAATCAACATCATTAAATAAAGCTATATTGTGATTGAGATTATTGAGAATAAATTTGAACAAATGTGACTGAAACTTTGTATGTTATAGATTGTTCCGCTACTAATGAGAGAAAATTGATCGACAAAAATGTTGAAGGTTGTTTATATGTATAAATAAAATGTATGTATGTATGTATAATGTGTGTAGTATGTATGTAATTTAGGAGTGACTATGTGAAGGGAGTGATAGACTGTGCATTAAGAAGGAGAATGTCGTTCACATTTTTCTTATTGGCTAGAAAGAATACCATTAAAGTAATGACAAAATACGCTTTCAATATTATTTCACCGTGTTTTTCACTTCAATTCCTTTCCTGAACATCTGCCAGTTGATTTTCTCCGTTTTGCACTTATTTTGCAATGTGTAAAACAATAATTATATCAGTCATTACTGTTTTATAAGTTATCGTTATAGTGGATAGAATGTTCATATTTGCAAAATCCGTAGAAATCAATGTGAGTCTGACAAGACTCATGATCAGACAAGTTTAGTCACAATACCTCACATTGCTGCTTATGACGCAACTCACACTGATTAGTCATTGCAATTAGACATGTCCTCATAAGCAACTATGTGAAGTATTGTGACTGAACGTGTCTGATCATGTCTTGTCTTGTCTTGACTAACTGGTGTGTGCCTAGCCTTAGATTGCAGCATTGCTCTTATGGGGTACAGTGCTGCCAGATTTCACAGAATCCAGAGAGATTGTGAGCTAATTGTGGAAGAGAAAGAGCGATAAAGAGAGCGTATGTCTATTTGATATAATCAGATAATCAGCATATAAACGGCAACAATGTGCTCATATTTTTGTATTAAAATAACATTGGCTATAAAGCCCCGTGCTGCAAACTAAGGTTTTCACGGACTATAGCAATTACTGCGACCTGCATAGCATTACAGTTACTATTAATTATCAAGAAATAAGGATAAAACATCCAAGTACTATACCCTTTACAAAAATTAACAAGTTATTCACTACATGTTTCTACGTCAATATAATTTTTATTCTATTTTATTCACTCACTTGAAAATGACATTAATGTTGTAGTGAGTAAAATTTTTTAAAAAGGGTACAGTAATATGATTTTTTATTTTTATTCTTTGATCATTACAGTTATACTTTATACAATTATACTTTATATTGTTTTTGTTATACTTTATGCTTTACAAAGCATCTGTTGAGGTACGAGTTGTTCCCATAATTTGGACCCACTGACACGAATAGTTTTTTTCAGAGTATACACAGAGAAGTATTGTTAATCTTGAAACTTCATACACTTCCCATGTCCATACTTTTCGTGGATAATATACGTTCATTTTATTTAATTCTTAAACGAGAAAAATTGAAACTTTCTTCTTTCATAAGAACTAACCTTCCTTCTGGATCTCTATATTTCTTTTGTTAAGGATTACGGAAGATCAAGGAATTTGAATATGCTTAATTCCAATAACCACACAAGTTTGGTTACCAGGCATCTTTGAAGACATTTTTTAAAACTCGAATAGTGCACAATTATTATTAATCTCGTAGCCTACATAAAAGCTCAAATACAATAATAATATAGCGTGACCTGGCTGACTCAGGTCTAATTTCAGATAATACTAATGCTCCAATAATACTAAATGTATTTTTAAACTGCATACAGTTGCGGGCAATAAATGGTAGATCAGCTACTGTAACTTATACACGCGGCCTGCGGGAGCGCTATACTATAGGTACCTACCTAAGTTACCGTAGGTACTGAACCGTAGCTCATGATAATAATTATTACGCTCCTAAGAACCCATGCTATATAATATACTCATAGAAATCGCAACCGCAAAGCATAAATTGAGCCTTGGATCAAGAGCTGGAAATATTGCATCAAATGAATGCTAAAAGCATGAGACATAATTTTGTTATTTTATAGATGTTTTAGATCGAGAAATTTGTAAACTCGATGAGGTTCATCTCCTAGAACTAGAGATAGCAATTGATATGAATCAAAGTCTATAGACCTTGATATGAAATATCAAATTGATCATGAATGACATCTCTTGTTCAAGAGTTAGCAGATTATAGTAGTTCTTCGGTTATGAAGGTTATTGAATTTCTATTCAATCAATGGATGTGATTTGATAACGAAATAACCTATTGTTATACAGACATTTTCTCTATCACGATTCAATTTATTTCTAAATAGTTTTCCAATTCTTCTTAGTATAATATTTAGAATATCAGGAGTTGCAAGTTTATCGATGTATTGTGAATAATTACGTATAGTTGAATAGAAGAGGAGATAGAATATCCTACTTACGTATGTATACAGAGAAGAGGAGATAGAATATCCTACTTTGTGAATATGATCGACATGAGAGTGAAACTACGGTTAACAATAATTTATTGATAATTCGCTTCAAAAATAAAGAAGCAAACTTCGTGAATATTGGATGAAAAACCCAGGAGTGGAATTTTCCTCAGTTGTAGTTATAGAAAAATATACACACTTTTTTAAATTCTGGATGTAACTTGGGTCCACTTATTTCGCTGTTTTTTACAACATAAATACTGTCTTTAACCTTTTCAGGGACTTTCCGTATTTAATAATAATTATTTTACTTTCAACTTATTTTGTTAATTGTCAATTGTATTTATATAATTATAGACATTCATGTATGCATTGTATGAAGGAAAAATAAACTATTGATTGATTGCCTTTAGCATTTAACATACTCTATCACAATCATAGGGGAGATGGGCACTGGAGAGAGGAAAATGAACAAAATAACCTTAAACAGGATGGCTCATATTCCGTGAATTAAACAAAAGGCATCTAGCACATGAGTCAACACAACACAACAGGAAGGGGGTCTACAGCCTCCAGATGGAGGCTCGGAATTCTTATCAGTATTATTTTCTTATGTGATAAATTATCAGGTACTTATCGAATAGCAGTTGAATGATTGTAATAGCATGTTCATTTCCACATAATTACATATTATATTTCAATGTAGAGAATAAATTGCATGGTATAATTTGTTTTTCATAAAAATATGAAGCAGTTCAACCTGACAAATCAGATGACCCAGGATCGTTCGAACTGGAGACTTAAATCAAGGAGAGCCGACCCCAAATAATGGGAAAAAGGCAAGGAGGAAGAAGTGGAGAATAAATTACAATTTAAAACGCACAGAATTTGAGTTGAGGTTTGGAAATATTGGGTAGAGATGTCAATATATCATAATCACAACTCATATTTTAAGAATTGAATTTATTCATCATCAACACATAAGCTGCATTAGGTGCAAAATATTTATAGCTTTTAGATTTTCTTACAAAACTTAGTAACCTAATTATAAATATTAATAATACATTAGGAGAAAATAACAATATTGGAGCCAATAACGCAAAGTATACTATAAATACAATATTATACGACTGTAAAATTCTTATGAACATATAATTTCAACAGTTAATAAGCGAATTACATAATTAGAAGCCTTGCACAATCATTTTTTTACATTAGGTATATTATAAAAAATGTCACAGCCATTGATACATTGGGAATAATTAATTGGTGAAATATAGGAGGAAGTTACTGTATGTATTATGATAGATATATATTTTTCTCCTCATTTGACTGAGGAAATTCGCCTAGGCGGATCTGCAGATTCACGTTAAGGTTTGTGATTAGTAACGAGTCATCAATAATGATACAGTATCAAATTGTATTTGTTGAAGAACTATATCTGTAAGAAAAGCTAAATACTGAATAGAGAGAATTCAATCAAGATTGATAAATAATACAGATATTATCTATTAATTTTGGAATTCAACATCTCCTCAAGTGCGTCTACTTTTTCACTACACTTTCTTTACACTAATAACTTATATCAAAGCACAGAAAGAGAGATGTCAAATTAAAAGAACAAAAATATTCAACAATTTACAATATGTGAAAATATTGTGTCCTCCTTCCAATCGAATATAACTGTTGAGCACCGAAAATTGTAACTTTATAAGCGTAGAACAATTTGTATTTTTTTGTCATTGTCGTGGAACCTACGTTTTTGAAGATTCGAACCTCTTGAGAAACTTCGATTTCTGAAAGCAAAATAAAATAATTTTAGACTACTTTTTCAATTCTAGGTTTATGTACATGAAGTTGCTATTTTAATGAAACGTGATAAAAGGTTTTGAATACATCGCATAATAAATTTATATAGTGATGATTGATCCAGATTTATATCTTATTGAAGATTCTCAGTGGCGTAACGTACACCCTCGCTGCCCCCGCGGTGCGGGGGGGCCGGGCTAGGGCCCGGATAATATGTAGGCTAATTTAGGTTTTCTGAAAAAATAAAATTACCCGGTCTAGGGGCCCGGGTTAGGGCCCGAAATGATAATTATATATTGCATACTTTAAAAAGAAAAATTAAATAATCATGGAAGTAACTTTTGATAAAAAAGCAGAAGTTTTATTGTGGAAAATGACAGGCTTAATTCATTGTGTAAGAAGAAAACTGCAATAGGACAATGTTATCGGTCTGGTTATAAATGAATATCAAGAGAATACAAGTAGAAAATAATGAATAAGGCAAGAAAGAAAAACAATCATTGTTCAAATCTACTCGTAATAATAATTATTGTTCCATTGACAGAGCTTCAATAATTGTGTGCTGGTAGTGAGCTTACAGTATTGAAAAATTAGGAATGTTGTTTGTTTACAAATCATTAAAATTTATACATCCGGTGAGACAATCCAGACTGAGACTATTCAAACCACTTACTTATAGATAAGATTTACTACTTTTCTCTCTGATTCAAAGATTGCCAGAATGGTTCTAAAGTACATCGTTATTTTTATTTACTATCTTCAAGTAAGCATTGGAGAAAATAAATTATTTTCCCATTGAATTCCTGAACATATATACCAGAAAGTAGTGATTGCAGAACTTGGAGGCTTGTAGGAGACATCAAATCAAAGGTTTTTATAAATTATTATCTTTACTATTTTAATAATTCATGAATCTCAAGACTAGATACTACTTACTAACTCTAGCTCTAAAGGTTGGATTCTATATGTGTTGCTTAAAACATAATTCTTGACTTGAATTGTAGAATTCAATCGAGAACAAGTTTTATTTTTTCAACTAAGCCATGTAATTCACTCATGAAAGATGTACATCCACATTAGAGTTTAATGCTTGGGATTAAGGGAGAAGGGGGCTGGAGAAAGGTGGTACGATTTTAGAAGAGGGGCCAGAAATTTTTTTTTGCGGGGGTGTCCGGTTTGGAAACGTTACGCCACTGAAGATTCTGCTTAAAAATATTGATTAGGCATTATCGTTCATTAATGTAATTCCTAGACTTGAGAATTATAATTGGTAGTCTAGTTAACTTCAGTGACGTACCTAGTGAAGGGAGTGAATAAGATAGTGTATTTAGATAGAACTCATCCTCATCATATCCCACTGGGTGAAGTCTATAGGGGACCAGAAATTGTTGGTCAACAGCCCCATTTCAATATTCTGATTATGCCACTGATTAACTTCTCTGTTGTAATGAATAATATAGGCTGGTAGCCTATTTTCTCTGTGAGACTTTCCCTGAATTCTGAACAATTTATAGCTCCAAAATACAGTGCAATAATGATACTTGAAATATTTAAATTGTATAAATTTTGTCAATGAATAAACTAGTAGGTATGCTTTTCCAATGTTTCATATTTTTATTATTTTTTATACTGATACTATATTTTTATTTCTGAAGAACTATTTCTCGGTGAAGGTGGAAGTATTTCTATGCTCCAAAAATTGGAGGAATGGCCAAAATTTTTAGAGTTTCTATAGAATTGAAAATTACCAGATTGCGGATATTGCTGTTGGAAAGAATCATGGAATTAACTTTTTATACTTACGAGGCCACCTTCTTCTCTCTTCCCCTTTTTGACTTCGGTCTTTCTAATTTGTTGTTTCTTTTGTAGTTCCTTCAACCTAGAAAAGGATGAAAATTAGTAGATTATTAGTGTTATCAGTAGAAAATCAGTGCTCGATGTTTTCTAAACATTGTTGAATAGAGTAATTAATAAAGGCTAAGCTTATCACATTATCAATATCAGAACATCGTCAAAAACAACATTCCTTCCATTACTCTTTGATTGAGGATATATCCACATCCAATATGATTGTCGAAGCAATTCTTCTTGATTAATTACAGAATAAGTAGGTAGTCTAGTCAACTCCAGGAAGAAGGTAAATTTTCCGAGTGGATTGATGCGAGAATGAAAATCTAAGTCAGTCATTTGAATTCATAATTCAACCATAATTTAACACATTTGCTAATCATACCTAATAAAGCAATAGAAATATCAATCAAATAGCCCCTGAAGGTCGCTGACCAAGGGTTTAATGCTGGCATTTATAACTGTATTTTTCTTTGTATGTAATTGAATATGTTGTTAAAATAAAAGAAAATTACAGTATTCATTCATTCATCAATCAAATAGTAGAATTATCACAACAAATCACATAAACATGCATCAATAATTTGAACTTGATTATCTTGATATTTTATTTTTGTCCAAAAACTCTCTATTACTAGGATTATTATATTTCCCCACTCAAGCTGGTCTGACATTGGAGCCGAATTCTTCCGTCCGTCCATTTCTTTTCAGAGTTGATACCCATAATAAATTTGGGAGAGAAATATCACAAGGAGTATCCTTAGTTTTTCTCTCTCGATCAGTGTTTTTTTGTAAAAATATAAATAAATAATATTATATTGTATAGGAAGTTTGTTGGAGACGGACGGACAGAAGAAATCGAGTGGACGTCTTCTTCTAATAATTCTAGAATTGTATGACTTTAGTCTAGAATTTAGTATTAGTTCACTGAAATCATACAATTCTAAAACAAATCTAATGTACTCTTAGGTTGGCATGGAACCATTTAGCCTTTGAACTTACTTTTCCTTGACAAGTCTCTGCTGTTCTTTCTTCCAGAAATCTTTGAAATCTGAACAGAAGGGAGCCCAAAAAATGAAGAAATCCTTGGGTGCCACGTCTTCTTCTTTCATATTTCCTTTGGGTTGGAACTGATAGAATTTGAGCGTGGCTCTGAATCTATAAAAAAGTGGAATCAGAATTAATGTGTTGTCTTTTTTGGTTAATTTTTTAAGCGAACAGCGAACAAGATAGGTAATTGTTTAAAAAGTCGACAGCCTCATTATTTCTTCTATATTAAGGCTTTTGATTTTTTACTCAATTCCCAATTTTTCTGATTGGTTGTACCCTTTGAATATTTATTAGTATAGAGTCTTCATGGAATATTGTCTTCTATAAAAATACTTCTTAAGTGAAATTTCCAATGCTGCAACAATTCATTCATTATTTTACAAAGGCGACTTCCTAGAAGTATTTCAAGCCTAGGTGATGATGATGGGATGAATGATAATACAATGAAGGTAGAGTTATGAATGAATAAATATGATGGGTTATGTCATCCACTTGAATTGATTTGAGTCCACTTTTCAGTCCAGAAATAAAAAAACTAGAAATTTGAATTTGATTTGATTAAAAATCGAATATAATGAACATGAATTAGAACATGAAAATTATTGATCATTTAACAATGAAATTTGAAGGGGGTGTCTGTGACATAATTTTTGACTTTGCAGCTTAATTTGGACTGGTTAGTAAGTAAACATAGCAAAAGTGCGAATCTTTATTCCCTCTGTTGAATGTGTGGAGCCGCTAAGTTGACACTTGTTGCAATATTTCAAATTTCACCCCCTACATTAAAGTTGCTATAATAATGAAACGAGAGCTTAGAACGGTGAAACAATACATCATTTCAAAGAAAAATTAATGCACTACAAACCTACGATGTGCTTTAATTTTTACGATGCATTGTTGAAGAGTTATAAACCATGAAAGAGCAAAAAATTTGATAAAAGCCTGCTATCTTGACAATTACACACCTTCAAGAGCGAATACCTCGGGAACTGTTGGGAATATCACAAAACTCCACTGAACAATAGGTGTAGAGAATTAATCAAGCTTCATTTTTGAATTGTTAGTTATGTCAGTTGATCGCATTATACTCAAGATATGAGCGTGGAAGCAAAAAGCTGAAAATGCAACTTTTAAACCCCCTCATCCCCTTAACACATTATTTGGGAATGGGGACTTTTGATATATTCTCCTCCTAACTAGTCTCAACAAAGCTGCAAAGTAAAAATTGTGTTCTAAACATTCCCTCCAAATTCCTTTGTCAATTGGTCTTTTGTTGCAAAACTAGAGATTTCACACTCAACACTAAAGCTGCTGCAACAGTTGAAGGGAAATGCGTAAAAGTGTGAAATCGTACATCTTATTGAAGAGAATTGAAAGTTCTATAAGCTCATTATTACATATTTTTTCCAATCGATTTTTAAAATGTTATATGAGAAAAAAGTACCTAAACATTGGAGGCGAACGTGTTTTTTCAAAAATGTCACACCTTCAATAGCGGTTATCTTGAAAACTAGAGAAGATTATAGAAAAAGGTGTGAGATGAATATTGTAGGAAATTATGTAAGCTTCAATTTTGTATATACCAGTTATGTCTGTAAGATACATAGTTTTCAATTTATATGCGAGAAACCAAACAATGGTACCTTTGAACCACCACCACCCTCTTTGCACAGGGGGTAGGGGTGAGGACTTTTGATATGTTTACATCCTTACTATCTTAAACAGAACTGTGTGGGGTCTTTCAAAATTTTCCTCCTATACCCTCTTTTGAGCATTCATTGCCTGGACTAACTATGCACATCATAAATACTGTACAATAATATTAAAAATGTGGGCCATTGGTGAAATTGCAAGAGATTGAGAGTAGAAAATGTTATCAATAATTCTTTTAAACAGCCTTGAATATTTCAACCGGACTATCATGTACAACATTGATTTTATTTTTCAGCAATGGTAGGGCTTCATTTTATATTCATGATTCCATGAATAATCTTCTCATACAAGAAAGAGTAGAGTGAAGCTACTTTTTTGAATTTAAAAGGTACGGACCAAATTTGACTACATCTCCAAGGAAAGAGACATGACATTTTTATGAATATTTGTTCTTCATCAATAATCCAATAATAAATAAATTAATTATTTACTCACTTCCTTTTGCATTCTTGCAGATTTTCAAATTCATCACTCAGTTGCTTCTTAGCTGCAAAAGATAAATAGATAACAATTGTTTAAAAATATATTTAATTCATAAATAAATTTCTTTTAAGCGATTCATTTTTTATAGCACAATTACCCAACAGTAATAATATGGCTGTGATTGTAGTATAGTAACATATCTTTCAGAGTAGCTCAGTTTTATCAGAGACAAGCAATATAGTATCTGTATTATAAAGACAGACTCAAAACTTATGCTTATCTTTCATCTATGCTTTTATCTTGTTTTGTCACATATTTTATTAAGAGCACATTATTTTTTAAATTCTCAATACTCTATTTTCCAATTTATTATGCCTACTTTGTAGTTGAAAATTTCCACAAAACGTAGTTCTACTCATAAGAATACCATTGGTATATACGCTTTGGTATTCTCGTAATTAAACAAGACTTTTCTTTGTATTATTATTTTCATAGTAAATTAGTCCTCACAAGAATACCATTTTCTTGTGAATACTGTAATAACAGAAAGTCCAAATTCATGAATCTCCACCACTGTATAGGATAATAGAGGAGGCATTAAACCTAGGCATTAAACAAATATACTTGTCTCATTTGTTGTATATTCAAAATAAAATGGATCGCGTGAAATTGCAGTTGATGATTTCTCATTAGTACTTTCTAAAGTGATTCAATTTCCACATTCTGTTGAGCATGTGTTGTAATAAGCAGGAAGGCAGGAACATATTAGCTTAGAAAAACTGTATTCTTAAACTAAGTTATATATAAAATAGCTTTTCTATGATAGCCTATAAATGATAATACGGTAATTTTTGTATGGACAACATCAAACAAAAATTTTAAACAATAAAATTCAAAAGAAATCATTTGTCATTCAGCGAATAATTTGATTTTGATATGCCTTGTTGGACAGTGTAGATGGCTTTCTTATGTTATGAAGCCGAATGTTGTATCGAATGTTGAATAAAAAATAATGGTGAATTTTTTAAATTGTAATTTTCTATGATTTTGTGAAAAGGAATAAATTTAACTATTTATTATTATAAATATTTCAAATATTCTGGCTCAATGTCAACAAAGGAAATAATATTTTCAAGTCTTACCTGTAGCAACGAACTTTTCCATTTTATCTTTGAAAGGTTGCAAATTTTCTTCTAATGACGCTGAAATGACAGCTGTCATTTTCTTCTCACAGTCTGAAACATTCCATTATAATTCTATGACTAACATGTCAATTGAAATCAAGATATAATGGAATAGTAGTTATTACTTTTAATAAGTTTGGTTTTAAAAAGAAATGTTGATTAATAAGGGCATAAGATGATAAACGTGAAGAGAAAAATATCTGAATTGATTCAAAATAATTAAGTACGGTATTGAAATTATTCATTCATGAGACAGTCCACTCTTTGCGTCAATCATTCATGAGCTTTTTTTCTAAGTTGTCTAGACGTCTAGCCACTATAGTCTAGTCCACTATAGCATAGAGAAAAGGTAGCACAAGAAGAATCCCATGTTATAGGGTTTATGTTCCGATTTTCAATGTTAACTCAAGGCAATATAGTCCTAAAATAAATAAATAAAGTATAACAAATTTTAGTAGTTCTTTTTATAATGCTATGTGACGCTGGTAGTCTCTCATACTGTGCTGTTCTTACACTCTCACCACAACAAAACAGTAATAAAAATTAGAATAGAATAGAATAGAATAGAATAGAATAGAATAGAATAG